>NC_059206.1:28792064-29092064 GCF_020615455.1 Coregonus clupeaformis | reverse complement strand
GCAGTAAAAATGACAGAATACTAAACTCAGATCAGTTTGTGCGGTCTTGCCAACTCCTATGGTCATGCCAATGACAATAGAAGTTGGCTATAGAGTAAAAACGGATCTAAGTCCAGGCTGCTGTTTAGTAGGCCTACTGGGGTGATTTCTGGACAGAGATCTGGTGGTTTTAATGTTCTAAATGTTTAGGGTGGCACTCACTTGGCACATCTCTTGCAGACCTCACAGGCCTGCTCTGGCACACAGAAGGTGCCCGCTCGACACTGGCACTCGGTGTCTGTGGTACTGGTACAGGGCACCGTCTCGCTCTGATCTGAAGAGGGAGAAAAAAAGAGAGAGAGAGCGAGAGAGTGTAAGTACTAATATACACTACATGACCAAAGGTATGTGGACACTTGCTCGTCGAACATCTCATTCCAAAATCATGGACATTAATATGGAGTTGGTCCCCCCTTTGCTGCTATAACAGCGTCCACTGGAACATTGCTGCTGGGACTTGCTTCCATTCAGCCACAAGAGCATTAGTGAGGTCGGGCACTGATGTTGGGCGATTAGGCCTGGCTCGCAGTCGGCGTTCTAATTCATCCCAAAGGTGTTCGATGGGGTTGAGGTCAGGGCTCTGTGTAGGCCAGTCAAGTTCTTCCACACCAGGCCTCCCGAGTGGCACAGCGGTCTAAGGCACTGCATCGCAGTGCTTGAGGCGTCACTACAGACCCGTGTTCAACCCCAGGCTGTGTCGCAGCCGGGAGACCCATGAGGCGGCGCACAATTGGCCCAGCGTCGTCCGGGTTAGGGGAGGGTTTTGCTGGCCGGGATGTCCTTGTCACATCGCGCTCTAGCGACTCCTGTGGCAGGCCGGTCACAGTTGTACGGTGTTTCCTTCCGGGTTAAGCGAGCAGTGTGTCAAGAAGCAGTGCGGCTTGGCAGGGTCGTGTTTCGGAAGACACATGGCTCTCGAGCATCGCCTCTCCCGAGTCTGTACGAGAGTTGCAGCGATGGGACAAGACTGTAATTACGAATTGGATATCACGAAAAAGGGGTAAAAAGTAAAAAAATATATGTTCTTCCACACCGATCTCGACAAACCATTTCTGTATGGACCTTGCTTTGTGCACGGGGGCATTGTCATGCTGAAACAGGAAAGGGCCTTCCCCAAACTGTTGCCACAAAGTTGGAAGCACAGAATCGTCTAGAATGTCACTGTATGCTGTAGCGTTAAGATTTCCCTTCACTGGAACTAGCCCGAACCATGAAAAACAGCCCCAAAACATTATTCCTCCTCCACCAAACTTTAGAGTTGGCACTATGCATTGGGGCAGGTAGCATTCTCCTGGCATCCGCCAAACCCAGATTCGTCCGTCGGACTACCAGATGGTGAAGCGTGATTCATCACTTCAGAGAACCCAAGTCCAATGGCGGCAAGCTTTACACCACTCCAGCTGACGATTGGCATTGCGCATGGTGACCTTAGGCTTGTGTGCGGCTGCTCGGCCATGGAACCCATTTCATTAAGCTCCCGACGAACAGTTATTGTGATGACGTTGCTTCCAGAGGCAGTTTGGAACTCAGTAGTGAGTGTTGCTCCTGAGTGGCGCAGTGGTCTAAGGCACTGCATCGCAGTGCTAACTGTGCCACTAGATCCTGGTTCGAATCCAGGCTCTGTCGCAGCCGGCCGTGACCGGGAGACTCATGGGCGGCGCACAATTGGCCCAGCGTCGTCCAGGGTAGGGGAGGGAATGGCCGGCAGGGATGTAGCTCAGTTGATAGAGCATGGCGTTTGCAACGCCAGGGTTGTGGGTTCGATTCCCACGGGGGGGCAGTATAAAAAAAAATATGTATTCACTAACTGTAAGTCGCTCTGGATAAGAGCGTCTGCTAAATGACTAAAATGTAAATGTTGCAACCGTGGACAGGTGATTTTTATGCGCTATGCACTTCAGCACATGCTGGTCCCATTCTGTGAGCTTGTGTGGCCTACCACATCGCGGCTGAGCTGTTGCTGCTCCTAGATGTTTCCACTTCACAATAACAGCACTTACAGATGACCGGGGAAGCTCTAGCAGGGCAGACATTTGACGAACTGACTTGTTAAGATTGCATGGCTGTGTGTTTGATTTTATACACCTGTCAGCAACGGGTGTGGCTGAAATCACAGAATCCACTAATTTGAAGGGGTGTCCACATACTTTTGTATATATAGTGTATCATACATTCAATAATACAGGTAACAGTTTATTTTACACACCGAACTGGTATATATTACTAAGTTATTATTACTAATCGTTCTAATGTTTACTGTGAGATGTGTATGCACTGAAGCACACATGTAATACATCTCTTTCTCAGTGACTAAGCACAAAACATGTCACTCCCTTTGTAACAGTCATCTCCTTTCAGTGAGTCAGGCCTTTCATATCGCACAAAGACACACGGTGTGGGAGACAATACAACAACCACACCGAACTGCTTTGCAAGGTAAAGTACGCACACACACGCACTACAGGTAACACGCACACTCTGCATTCAGTTTGTGTGAAAAAAAACAAAGAAAGGCACACCCTCGTATGCCATGTAAAACCACTGGATCAAATTATCATGGAGCTTTGAGGTCAGGGAGAAAGCGACCATGTATTCTTCTGCCCTCTCTGGAACAAAAGTCTATTAAGCTAAACTGTGAATGCCCAATGCTCCATGAATAGACTTCCGGAATGGGTGTCTACCTTGGTTAATCGTTTATGAATTGGCAACAGATACAAGAGAGAGACATTGTGGTTAGCTAATAGCTAACTTCATGTGAAATGGAGAGTCTCTTCTTCTAACGACACAAACTTGTTGTAAGACAGTTCTTTAAGGACAGCTAAAAGAGGGCAGGTAACAGGTAAAAGGACAAACAACAGTTACAGGACTACAAATAAAAGTCAGAGGAATCCATTACCCTTGCGGCAGTGCGTGCAGGGCAGGCAGCTGTTCATCCCGTTGGAGTGTTCTGTGTAGGTGTGGCCATGCTCGCAGGACATACATGTCCCCTGCTCCATGTCCCGGTCACACGCCCTCTGCACGAACGTACCTGTCCATCAATAAACCCATCAATCAATCAATACATTTTTTTACAAATATAAATAGTCTATTATACCCTGTTTATTTGTTTGATTAATACTTAACAATAACCTTAATGAGGTCAAAATACATATTTAGCCTGATGCATTTCTTCGAGTAAGACAAAGAGGTAGTGTGCTTGTGTATGTGTGTGTTGTGATGGTGGTCGGGTGTGTGTGTATGTGTATGTGTGTGTCTAACACTGGAACAGAGACACATAGCCATGGCGTATGTAAACTATATACTACTGCAGTGGTTTTGTGTCTACTTTCTTGGTTGTAATGTAACATTCCCATTTTTCACGCTCCGTTCACACATGCCATGCTTTAGGCACCTGATTATCATGTGTTTAGAGAAAAGACAGTCCGATACTAGAGCAATAGAGGGAAGAAGGGAGCGTGAGAAATGTACAGAGGAAAAGCTTGAAAAGGTCATTGGCATTCCTGACTAACTAGCTAGAGATAGAGGCAGCGCAGTCTGTCTCTCTGCCTTTTCCTATCTGACTGACCTAAAAAGGTCCAAACAGGTAATCTAATTGGAAATAGCAATAGTCCTTGGCTCATTCCACAGCGCTGGCATCAGTAACGCAGTGGTGAAGTTTTAATGGGACTATTTCAGCTAGTAACACCACTTTTAAAAAAGAAACCCTACTCCCTCCCTTAATGTTTACTACTGGGTGTTGTTACAGAGCCTGGGTTGGGTTCCCTGCCGCTAGCTTGGGCATAGGTTCCGCTCTGCTATCCTCACATAGTTGGCATTACTCTGACTCTAAGGCACAGACTCTAATAATGTAGCTGTAAATACAGGCAGAGTTCCCTCCTCTCTGGAAGGCCTGTTGATAATGTATCATAAGGACTGGTTCTAGCTTGGATTCTATGTTCTGTTTATAAGGCGTGATTCTAGTTCTGGTTCCGGGCTCAGGTTCTAGTAGCTCTGATTCTGCTGGCCTGTACTGATAGCCTGGCAGTGTATATAACCAAAGTTCTCGCTTGGGTTCTAGATCAGATTTTGGGACTGGGTTCTCCTTACCGGCCTGGCAGTTGAGGCAGCAGAGGTCCTGGTGGAGGTACTGATGGTTCTCCAGACAGGTTCTGTGTCGCTGCGTCCGGTTCCTGTCATCGCTGGACCACTGGGCCGCCAACACGCCACTCAGCTCTGCCCCACAGTATGCCAGCCCCGAGCACAGCAGGAACACCACCACCTAGAGGAGGCAGGGATGGAGAGAGGGAGAGAATTTCATTTATTTATTTAACCCTAAGTTAACCAGGCATGTCAATTAAGAACACTGTGACGACCTGGAAAGGGCAGTGCAGCAAGAGAGAGAGTGAGAGAAAGAGTGGAAGAGATAGAGAGAGAGAGAGAGAGAGAGAGATTGCTGACATTCATATCATACAGGAGGGAGAGGTTCACATTACCAGTCTATATACACACACTCACTCGCCCACCCGCATGGGAGCGGGGAGAGAAGAGAGTCTCTGTTCTCATAAGAAACCGTGTGTGAGCAATCTGGGCCCTAATTTGAACCATCTGATCTAAACATCTGCAGAGGAAAGCCAATTAGGAGAGCAGGCCGGAGTTAGAAAACAGACAGAACAACCTAACATCTGTAATTATGCAGAGTTTACACCATGTACTGGTGTTAAATGTTGAATTAAGGCACGGGCCATTCAGTACAGTTGTTGAAGTAGGATTCTAGGCATGTTGAATGGCCAGGTCACGTGGCATCAATGTTCTGGGGTTCAGAGAAGATCCCAGGCATAAAGACATAAAGGGAGTTCAAAACAGATTTTTTGAAATGTGGTGGTGTGCAATACCATTTTATTCAATAATATCTCATTCTAAACTGGCAAAAATATAAATATATATATATATATATATATATATTTATATTTTTACATCATATTTTAATAGAATTATTGCACTACACACTTAATCTTTTACTCCCTTTATATATATATATATATTTTTTTTTACACATGCACAGACAGACACTTCAAAACAGACAGTTCAAAGCGTATCCAAACAATTTCAATATATTAAAAATGTGATTTTGGTTAAATCCATTGTCTTGGACAACCATAATCCTCTCTAGTGAGGAGACTATGGGGATTGATAGGGTATCCTATAGCTAACGCTACCATGTTGCTTCCCATATCAGATGTGATTCCAGTAATCCATAAATGTGCTGGATAATATCAGGGCTTGTATGGATGGGGGGGACAGAGTAGAATACAGCGGAGCACTTTAGTGTGGCCCCCAGGCACCGGTGTTTGTTCACACGCCTTTTCACCGTGTCACTGTGAGAAGGCCCTATTCACCGGCGAACAACACGCTTTAGTGCCTCTACTTCAAATGACCCACATTCTTAAACCCCAGCGCTTTGACTAGGCCGACATGCGACACCGCCACGAAGCAACACGACACCTCCTTGTGTAAATGGGCAGCCTAGTTTTGGTAGGTTTTGTCTCTCTCTCGTAGACCCCACCCTCCCACCCCCATAACTGGCACACAGCGCTCAGTTCAATCGAACCCACAATATTTACACAATAGCTCTTTTGTTTTTCCCATGGTCAAATAACATAACGTATTGAAATCACAGATTTCTGGTACTATAAAAAAACGTTATAGTATTACCAGGTATACTCCCCTCAAAGGTAGAGTTCCAGTTTTCAGAATAGGTCTGTGTGTGCACGGGCAGTAGTTTGTAAGCAAAGACAGTGTATGAACATAGCAACTATTCCAATGGTGGGTTATATGGAATTCCTGGGAAACTAGTGGAGTTGACTCCTGACAGACTGGAGTTGACTCCTGACTCACAGACTGGAGTTGACTTCTTAATCTTAGACTGGAGTTGACTTGTGTCAGACTAGAGTTGACTCCTTACAGACTGAAGTTGACTCCTGACAAACAGACTTGACTCCTGACTCTAAGCTCCTGTCGTTCCTCACTTGGCTCTGTGGAAGGCGGCCATGCCTTGTTGTTCACAGGGAGTTTCCTGGCCGGTGCAGCGCTGCTGTGCAGCCGCCGAGCCTCTTGCTGGCTCTCTCCTTCTCCCCCCTCCCACCCCCTCTCCACTGCTCACATCAGACTTTCCACAGACATGGGGAGGCAGAGCGGAGGGGCCGACAACCGGCAGAGCACTCACAATCACACCATTTAGCTTTATCCAAACATAGTGAGAGAGAAGAGGCAAAGAGAGGGGGGAGAGAGAGAGAGTGAGGGCAGAAAGAGAGAATGAGAGAGAAGGGTGCGAGAGGAAAAGATAGAGGGTCTAACAGCTTGTAAGATTGTACAGAGAGAGTTAAAGAGTTGAGTGTGTGACAGTGAGGGAGGGGAGAGGGGGGAAAGCAAAGGACTGAGGCCGTGTGAAAAAGAAGGAGAAAGAGGAAAACGACAGCATGCTTGTGAAAGAGGGAAAGAGAGAAAAAGGAGAAAAGCACAGGGAAGAGAGAGGAGAGCTTGAGCCATGCATTGGAAGCACACTATAGACAAGAGAAGTAGTGAAACCATGACGAATCCCATAAACAGTAATCAGGCTTGCTTAGAAGCGTAACCATGGTTATGTGCCCAATCAAAAGCCTGAGGGGTATACTACAAAGCAGGATCAACGAGTTAGCCAGCTAACTTTGATAAACAAGCAGAAATAACTAGATTTTTTGGTTAATTAAGAAAGCTAAAGTTTTTGGTTGTTGGGTCATTTAGACCATGCCCATTTCAAGCTTATCCCCCCAAAAAAATTTTTTGGCAAGTTAGATAGCTAACTCCTTGATCCTAGCTTTAGTAGTATACCCCTCAGGTGGCTACTGGAAAATACACACACAACACATGCACACACAGACACACATCAGACACACGGACACAAACACAAACACACAACCACATGCACGAAGGGCTGCTGAGCACTGACATAACATCCTGTCTGAGTGCATTCCTGGGCCTGTGGATCACTAGATTCCTCCATGCAGAAGCCATCCCATCCTCACAGACAAACCTGTTCTTGTCTCAGCAGTTTAGAGGCGCCCCACAGAGGGAAAAGGTCACTTTATGGGGCGAGAAATATCTAACAATGGAATTTTCCCATTGAGCCATGGCCATTAGCGAGAGAGAGTTTCTTGTGTGACTGAGGTTTGCTGCTCAAGCATTGAATTGGGGAAATAGTCTGTCTATTCTGCTAAATGACTTCCATATTGTACAGTAAGCTCTTGGTATGAAACGGAGTAGTAGACAGACATATTGTACAGTATTAAGTCCTAAATGCAGACATTTTAAATGATGCCTCAAAACCTGATCGACCAACATTACAGCTACCTGTACCCTTGACTACAGGCCTTACCACTTTTCACACACCTTTTGTGTAACTGCCTGCACGTTCATTTCACACTGGTTATTTCCTTGTAGTTACTAGGGTTGGGCGATATCCAGATTTTCATATCATCATACTGTCCTTCTTTCATTGTACGGTATTACTGGCTTAGCACACAAGGGGGCGCCCCAAAAAGTCAGCAAAAAAGCCCATTAGGCGTCTATTACCAGAATGCTAATTTTGTGCTTCAGTTGCACTTCTCCATTCGGATGAAAATGAACGGGCATTCTATCAGCAGACAATGCTCTGACTGATGTGTAGCTACTTTTCTCCAGTACTTTTCGGTGTAGCCTACTTTTCTCAGGTAAAATGCAAGATTAACTTTAAACAAAACATTAGGAAATGTAGCTGGCTTTCTATGATGAACATTATACAAATAATGGCCATGCATCGTTTCTACAAAAAATAGCGTTGCACATCTGTTGTCATCGGATGAAAATGAAGCTATTTTCTGCCAAATGTGCACTAATGTATTTTCTGTGAAGGAAAACTATGGTTGCATGACCCTGATCACTCTATTAAAGCAACTAAACACTGTTGACTTCAATATAAAACACAACCCATGCCAATACACAGCTGGACTCACCTGCTCCTGCTTTCTCCATTGTGCTATTTACAAACAAACACGTGACTGGCTCAGCTGTTCTGGGGAACTACGGTAAGCTTAATAAATATACAATAATGTGACAGGTGAAATTAAGAACGCAATCAGCTTTATCTCCTAACGTTTTGCACAAGTTGACTGCAGGTATTTACTTTAAAAGTATCCACAAATATGAACATGTATTGAAAAACTTCAAATAAATCGTTTCATGGTATTGACCTGATTATGTAAACACTGGGCAGTACACACGTGCAACACGCACGCACGCACGCATGCACACACGCACACACGTTTGTTTTACTATCCTTGTGGGGACCAAACAATTGATTCCCATTCTAAATCCTATTTTCCCTAACCCCTAACCCCAAATCCCTAACTCTAACCCTAAACCCTAATTCTAACCCTAAGCCTAAAATAGCCTTTTTTGTCCGAATTTTGATTGGTTTACTATGACTTCTGGTCCCCACAAGGATAGTAAAACCAAACACACGCACACACACACACACACAGACACACACACACTCTTAGATCAGCCACAATGTGGTAGAGTTTTCATAAGGAAGAGGACCGTAGTGGCCACCTTAACCTCAGTGCCGAGAGAGAGCTCTCCAAGTCCTAAAGCCACAATCCCATGTCTCTGGCAGCCCACCAATATTAAATACTCTAGTGTGGTACAGTACAGCATACATCCTGCCCTGCACATGGCAGAGAGAGAGAAAGAGAGAGAAACAGAGAGATAGAGAAAGAGAGAGAGAGAAACAGGGAGCGAGAGAGAGAGAGCAAGAGAAAGAGTGAGCGAGAGGGAGAGGGAGAGAAAAAAAGGGAGAGCAAGAGAGACCGCGAGAGAGAGAGAACGGGAGAGAGAGAGAGAGAAAGAGAGAGCGAGAGAAAGAGAATGAATGGACTGCAGCTTTTGTGAGCTTCACTGTCCCTCAGTCCGGCAGCAGTTACTCTCATCCAGTTCCTGTCATTGCCAGGGGTACTTCCAAATTGCCCTGCAACACTTAACACATGCCACTGTGTACACTGAAGTTGTATTTATTGCTGAATGACAGGACCCCCTTTCAGCTGAGCAGGTTATCAATGTGGTATTTAGAGGGGTTTTATTCCCCTCCTGTGGGTCGTACAGTGACATCATTATCTCAGGGAGAACGGGGAAAAGACACACACACACAGCAGAGGGGTCAAGGCAGAATGTACTTTATTTGATATAGGACAGATGATTTCAATCATAGCCATATCTGATAAGGAGCAGCAGGCTGTACCTCATTACACCCCTGGGGAGTGGGACGCTGACCCTCCTCTGTATCCCAATCATGCCTTTCCCATTAGCCTCTCATCCATTATCTGGGAGGGAAATACGTGTTAGTGGGGATACTGTACACCCATCCGCTCAGATTAATTGGACAGGCGGATGGAGGAAACAGGCCCTGATATGGAGGTTCAGATTAGTTAAGGAAAGTATTGCTAAGAGGAAGGTAGGCTGAGATAGAAACACAGGGAGTGGAGAGACGCTTAAGGGGATACAGTGGGGGAAAATTTGATCCCCTGCTGATTTTGTACGTTTGCCCACTGGTAAAGACATTATCAGTCTATAATTTTAATGGTAGGTTTATTTGAACAGTGAGAGATAGAATAACAACAACAAAATCCAGAAAAACGCATGTCAAAAATGTTATAAATTGATTTGCATTTTAAATTAGGGAAATAAGTATTTGACCCCTCTGCAAAACATGACTTAGTACTTGGTGGCAAAACCCTTGTTGGCAATCACAGAGGTCAGACGTTTCTTGTAGTTGGCCACCAGGTTTGCACACATCTAAGGAGGGATTTTGTTCCACTCCCCTTTGCAGATCTTCTCCAAGTCATTAAGGTTTCGAGGCTGACGTTTGGCAACTCGAACCTTCAGCTCCCTCCACAGATTTTCTATGGGATTAAGGTCTGGAGACTGGCTAGGCCACTCCAGGACCTTAATGTGCTTCTTCTTGAGCCACTCCTTTGTTGCCTTGGCCGTGTGTTTTGGGTCATTGTCATGCTGGAATACCCATCCACGACCCATTTTCAATGCCCTGGCTGAGGGAAGGAGGTTGTCACCCAAGATTTGATGGTACATGGCCCTGTCCATCGTCCCTTTGATGCAGTGAAGTTGTCCTGTCCCCTTAGCAGACAAACAACCCCAATGCATAATGTTTCCACCTCCATGTTTGACTATGGGGATGGTGTTCTTGGGGTCATAGGCAGCATTCCTCCTCCTCCAAACACAGCGAGTTGAGTTGATGCCAAAGAGCTCCATTTTGGTCTCATCTGACCACAACACTTTCACCAAGTTCTCCTCTGAATCATTCAGATGTTCATTGGCAAACTTCAGACGGCCCTGTATATGTGCTTTCTTGAGCAGGGGGACCTTGCGGGCGCTGCAGGATTTCAGTCCTTCACGGCGTAGTGTGTTACCAATTGTTTTTTGGTGACTATGGTTCCAGCTGCCTTGAGATCATTGACAAGATCCTCCCGTGTAGTTCTGGGCTGATTCCACACCCTTCTCATGATCATTGCAACTCCACGAGGTGAGACCTTGCATGGAGCCCCAGGCCGAGGGAGATTGACAGTTCTTATGTGTTTCTTCCATTTGCGAATAATCGCACCAACTGTTGTCACCTTCTCATCAAGCTGCTTAGCGATGGTCTTGTAGCCCATTCCAGCCTTGTGTAGGTCTACAATCTTGTCCCTGACATCCTTGGAGAGCTCTTTGGTCTTGGCCATGGTGGAGAGTTTGGAATCTGATTGATTGATTGCTTCTGTGGACAGGTGTCTTTTATACAGGTAACAAACTGAGATTAGGAGCACTCCCTTTAAGAGTGTGCTCCTAATCTCAGCTCGTTACCTGTATAAAAGACACCTGGGAGCCAGAAATCTTTCTGATTGAGAGGGGGTCAAATACTTATTTCCCTCATTAAAATGCAAATCAATTTATAACATTTTTGACATGCGTTTCTCTGGATTTTTTGTTGTTGTTATTCTGTCTCTCACTGTTCAAATAAACCTACCATTAAAATTATAGACTGATCATGTCTTTACCAGTGGGCAAACGTACAAAATCAGCAGGGGATCAAATACTTTTTTCCCTCACTGTAAGTGAAATAATCTGTCTGTAAACAATTGTTGGAAAAATTACTTGTGTCATGCACAAAGTAGATGTCCTAACCGACTTGCCAAAACTATATCCACGTATTCTTCAGATATACTATATATTCTATCCACATTCCGTCCATAATGTCTATACATCCCATCACACACACACACACACACACACACAAACACACACATATTTATTTATACGCCGGACTCCGACATTGCTCATTCTAATATTTCTATAATTCTTAATTCCATTATTTTACTTTAGATTTGTGTGTATTGTTAGATATTACTGCACTGTTGGAGCTAGGAACACAAGCATTTCACTACACCATTAACAACATTTACTAAATATGTGTATGTGACCAATAAAACATTATTTTATTTGACAATTCCTGGAAGCTGAAAATGTCCCAGTTCTTCCATGGCCTGCATACCCACCAGGGTACCCATTGAGCATGTTTGGGATGCACTGGATCGACGTGTTCCAGTTCCCGCCAATATCCAGCAACTTCACACAGCCATTGAAGAGAAGTGGGACAACATTCCAAAGGCCACAATCAACAGCCTGATCAACTATATGCGAAGGAGATGTGTCGCGCTGCATGAGGCAAATGGTGGTCACACCAGACACTGACTGGTTTTCTGATCCACGCCCCTACCTTTTGTTTTAAGGTATCTGTGACCAACAAATTCATATCTGTATTCCCAGTCAGGTGAAATCCATTGATTAGGGCCTAATTTATTTATTTAAATTGACTGATTTCCTTATATGAACTGTAACTCAATCAAATCTTTAAAATTGTTGCATGTAACGTTTATATTTTTGTTCAGTGTATTTACGCTTGCCATAACAAAGGGGTTGAATACTTATTGACTCAAGACATTTCAGCTTTTCATTTTAAATTAATTTGTACACATTAAATAAAAAAATCCACTTTGACATAATGGGGTATTGTTGTGTGTAGATCAGTGACACAAAATCTCAATTTAATCCATTTTAAATTCAGGCTGTAACACAACAAAATGTGGAGAAAGTCAAGGGATGTGAATACTTTCTGAAGGCACTGTTTATTACAGGTCAAACTCTTCACAAGGCAACATTCAAGTATTACTCATCTCACTCATCCCTAAGAGATTCCAAAATACCCGACTCGGAACAAGACACATTGTGGTTTGCATCTTGAATTACTGAAAGCCAAAAACTGAAAGGCAACAACAAAAAAACAAGGTACTTGTTTTTTGTTTTAGGTTTTCAGTTTGACTGTTATTCAAGATATAAACCACAACTTGTCTTGTTATTAGTCTGTTCAGACCCTTGCACTCTCTTTTTTTCCATACCTGTATATCCATGTAAATATTAGGTAACCTTCAATACCATTAGAAAAAACACTGCCCTGTAGCCTAATGTACAATACTGTATATCATTACATGTCTAACTGATAGTGTGCACCCATATCCTAGCAACATTCCTCATGGCAGTGTATCATTTTGAAATGCATCCTTTGATGTTTTGATGACACACAACTCTTTTAGTTTACTTTCTCTACTCCTTTAAATCAGGAAATTCCTCAATGTGAAAGTGTGTTAAAGTGACTCATATTACTCTTGAGTAAGTCCAAACTAGATACTTGACCATTCAAACCCACATAGATAACCCTGACAAGTAAACTGTTCTTCTACTAAAGAGAGATAAATCCCACTTTTCTTTTGAAGCTGGGAGGAGAAGACATGCTCTGGTTATATATGTCTTTCAGTAATAAACCAGAGTGACATGCTGTATACAGTACGCATACCTCTTCTGTGGTAGGGGTCTGGGGTATGGTACATCACAGCTTGTACCATTACCAACAAGTCACTGACCCACCATAACTGCATTCTTTATCAGACACTCACGCATAACATTAAGATATATGTGGGGGTTGAGAGTGTGTGGCTTTATGTTATATACTGCACAGACAAATACAGACAAATACAGTACAGTACATAAATCCCCCAATAATCACAAAACACATAAGCATGCACAGTCGCACAAACACACACATTATGCAAACATATACACGACACGATGCCATTGAAATACAATGCCACACATACAGTATCCACAGTCAGACGCGCATGTAGACACACACACACAGTGTATCAGTAGGGAGCGTGTGAAACGGTGCGTCCCCCTCCTCCCAGGGTGTACAGGAAGGCCCAGACAATGCAGAGGCTTCATGACGGGTTCAGCTCCACTCTGCACTCTCTCAATGGCCAGTCCTAGTCCTCCTAGTCCAGGCCTGGCCCGGGCCGAGAGCCACTGGGTCGTATCCGCTCTGGCAGTTATTTTTAACTCAGGGAAGCCACGGCTCCAAGACACACACACTCAGTTTCCTCATGGGAGTAGGGTTCACTGATTACTGTGCCATAGCACAGCGTATGCATTGTGTGTGTGTGTGTGTGACACTGGGTTACAGTGTGTGACAGGTTAGGTTAGTTGGCTTTTACCTTCGTACAAGAGGTAGACAACAACCTTTGTGAATTTCCTGCTCAAAGTCAAACACTTGTGGTTGGTGACACGACTGGCTATAGTGACCACTTAGTGCCTTGATGAAGTGTGAGAAAGAAGTGGGCTGAAATATCTAAGAGCTGTGGTAAGGAGACTGAAACAGGTGTCCTTTAGTTACCTACTCTTTATGTTTCAACACATCCAGTGTGCGTACCAGTATGGGCATGCATGTGTGTGGAGGGAGTTGGGGGCAAAGGGGAATTCTGTGAGGTTTATTGTTGCGTGGCTTTACACAAAAACATTGATTGACCTTTAAAGGTCCTTTCAAAATCATCCTGTTGTTAACTAAGAGTTTGACCTAGGGCTGGGTGATATATTGAATTATTTTGATTGATTCGAATGTATGTTTTTGCACGATATTTCAAATTTCTGTATCGCAAGAATCAAGGTTTTGTTATTTTTCTTTATGAGCGTTTATGTCTGCTTGTTCTCATGTTGTACTTTTGGTCTCGTCTCCTTTGCTCCTCTGTGTGCACCTCCCCATTTACACCAGAGATCTGTATCTAATTACAAGATGCACGTCTCCGCCCTAACAATGGGAGTCGTTGTCCCAAAGGTGGGAAGGCAGGCGACAAGTTTAGGTGCAAAATAAGTCCATAGAAACGCATTGGGCCTATTTTGGACAGATTTTAGCGAGAGTGAAACCGCTTCCTCTATGGTTTATACACACACCAAGCCCCTCCCCTGTCATCTCACACCAACAAAGTTGAAAGATCACATCTTCCTCTCTGACAAGCGGTTTCAACTCGCTATTTGCATTTGAGGTTTGGTCCAACAGAATCGGTCATATGGACACCAAAACACATTGAGACATTATTTTACTGTAATAGAGGAGTTAACTTTTCTAACGATACCCTTCTTATGTCTCAACTACTCAAATTGCGCGCAGAGCAGACACTACTAAAACTAGAGTATCAATTAACTTTGATTCTGGAAAATGAATGCTCAGTTTGTCGGGCGTGGAATTGGGGTACCACATACCGCTATCAGCATTTTAGCCAAAGACTGTTATACTAGCTGTCTAGTCTGTGTTTTATAAATGTTCAATAAGCATAAAACACAATTATATAAGGAATTGGCAACTCGTTCTCACTCTGAGAAATAAGGTAGGCCACTTGATTTCAACCTTTGAACAAAGTGGACAGGCTAACATGCTTTTCAAACAGTTCTAGACAGACAGAAGGGTGTGTTCATAACAATTCAACTGTTCAACCTTGTCAGCTAGCAAATAGATCCAAGTTGGCTAAACTTGAAATATAAAGATTAGTTGGCTAATCACTAGCACGTGGGCTTGAGAGATTGTTGATGAGACCGGTGTTAATTTTCTATAGCCTAACGCCCGCTACAAGAAGTTAGTCATTATTAGTACATGTGCATTAAGCATGGTTCTAGTTACATTTGTAACAAAAAAGGGCATTTTCATAGACAGACTTGAAAGCTAGATCACTGATTATTGCAAAAAAAAAGCAGGTTAAACTATTTTTATAAAATATAAATTATTAGTGGGTCTTATGGTTGTGGAAAGCTGATATTTAGCCTAGGTATAACTTCACAAGTTAATTGTACAACAACGCTTATTTAGAAAAATATATATATATCGTGAACAAAAAAAATTGAGATATGATTTTTAGGCCATATCGCCCAGCCCTAGATGGACCTTCTGTGAAACTAGCTTCACCGTAACACTGTAGATGGCCAACTTAATGCCACCTATTAGATCGAGTTTAACGTTTATAGCAGAGTTAAGTTCATTTTAACCCATGTATGGAATTTGACCGAGTTAGAAAGGAATGACATGGCTATAGGTAGGCTGTTGAAGGTGTGGAGAGAAATAGAGAGAAAGAAGGGAAGCCGGAGAGAAAGAGAAGAGTGACTCACACACAAGTCTCTTTAGAGAGTCCATTACCTTGTTCCAAAGACAATCACATTAGCGCCATAACTGGGTGTCTCCAAATAAAAAGCTATTTGAAGCCCCTGGATAGTTTATAGCCTTCTCCATAAACACATCAGAGAAAAAATTCAGACTGTGTGTCTGGTCCAACAGATCTATAGGGCCTAAGTGACCATCTCAAAGTGTGATTTATGTCTTTGTAAACACTATCCCACCCTATGGACAAAGGTTGGGGCGCGTTCAACATCCTCTGAACATTTTAGCGTTATTTTGTCTAAGATCTGGGAGGGAAAAATACATAGAACTTGGCAGGGTTGCGAGACACCTTTGAGACAGTTTTAACTCAAATTTCACACAGAAGTGTGGCAACTGTCAATGATAGGATATTCCCTCCCAGGTAGTGTTCCGGATGTTCAGACTGGTGATAATTCAGACATCACAAACTGTCTGAGTTTTCTTGAATGGACTTTAGTTGAACTAGTACAGTCAGTGAAATGCATTATTTTCAAAGTAAATCACTGCGCTATAAGAGGTTAATGAATCTCAAAGAAACAACCATGTAGTTAATATGTTATTACTATGTAGTTACCATTTTACTAGGTCATTTGTTAGTAAATACCTAGTAACTGGTGTACCATGAAATAAAGTACAAGGTTCACTATCTGTGTTCCATGATTAAGAGGTCATCTTCAGAAAATTGCTGGAAAACAACTGCATCAAACATCTCTCTCTCTCTCTCTCTCTCTCTCTCTCTCTCTCTCTCTCTCTCTCTCTCTCTCTCTCTCTCTCTCTCTCTCTCTCTCTCTCTCTCTCTCTCTCTCTCTCTCTCTCTCTCTCATAAGGTGTTGGCAACAGGTGTATTTCCAGTATAACTTGGTCACCACATGACGTCATATGGTAAACAAGTGTTGGTCATGGGCTGTAAGTGCTTTAGATATCCTTATCAATCCTTTTCACTGAGGAAATTACAGTAACAGGTGTGATTCAAAGATGACATACATCTTAAAAACGCCACTCCTTTTGTTCTGGTCCTTGGTGATGAAAATTATAGAGTGAAAAATGTTAACACGATCACAGCTTTCCCCCACATTCTTCCTTTTACGTTCTGAGGTTTGATATGAACTCTAAATGACAACCGATCAGACAGACGTGTGAGTGAGTGTAACCACCAGACTGACAACCTGCCCTCTGATTACAACGCTTGCACTGGGGTTGCATCATACTGTAGGCTGTAGTCTGCATGTGACTTCTCTACTCTATCAACGCCAGTGCTCGCAGTGGAATGTAAGAGGTGCCAGCCTGGTACTCTTTCATTTCACTGTACCATGTTTTGTATTTTGAGACAGTATTCTAAAAGACAGTATCATATAAGAGACATATTCTAAAGTTCTACAGTTTTAAACTATATGTTTTCCATCTGACTTTTAATTGTGAATCATACATAGCATGAAGTAGCAGAAACAATCACTTTGGTGACCAATAGTGGATCCTATCCATAGCCACACTGTTGAACTTGTACTTCTACTAATATAGAAGTAGTAGGCCTCCCTGATGGTTGTCTTTTCCTTTGTTGCCCATAGAGATAGAGAGTGATTTCCTGTGTGAAGCCACACCCAGTAGTAAAGTAAACCAAACCACAGATAACATCTAGTGTAAATGAGTGCGGGCTGGGCATGACTAGATTGATGCCACTAATAATCTGTAAATCTGTGTATTTTCTACACAGGAAATGTACTGAAGAGACAGGCACGTACACTGCAGCCATTTGCAATGGGGTGGAGGGGGGACCATTAGGGGGAGTTGAAAGTCCGCTCGATTAGGGGGGTTGAAAGTCTACTCGCAGTCCCCTAGCAACAAGCATTGACCGGCGAGAAGACTCCAGAAGTTTCTGTTGTTTACAGAAGAGATAAACAATGACATCGCCACCCCAGAGAGAGAAGTAATTTGGTCTAAGTAGCGGAACAATGCATGACTACAAACTTGGATCTGGTGATTAGGCTACTCAGTCCAAAACAACCTCTGGTGCTGGATTGTACACAGCAAATTGCCCAGTGTTACCTAGTGTTGATTTTTCAGTGTAACATTTCTAGTGTTGATTCAGGTGTTCAATTACATCTGTACGTGTTGAAGGCCCAGTGCAGTCAACAACGTGATTTTCCTGTGTTTTATGTATACATATTTCCACACTACGCAGTTGGAATAATACTGTGAAATTGTGAAAATTATGATAATGCCCTTTTAGAGCTGTTTGAAAAGACTGAAATTTCAGCCTGTTTTGGTGGGATGGAGCTTTGGCCTTTCCATGGTGACAACTCCATGCAGTAAATTAGTTAATAGACCAATAAGAATGAAAATGTGAAACCTCTCTGCCAATAACAGATCGTTTTCAGTTTTCCCCTTCCCACTCAGACAACTCCCAGACAGTCCTAGATAAATTCTTGCTTGAGAAATTGCTCTTTGCTAAGAAGCTACTTTTGACCATTTTAATTGAAAACAATCACAGTAAGGTACTTAATTGTACCCAGAAATGATTTGATATTGAGATAAAAAAACGGCTATATTGGACCATTGAATTAACACTCAGTGGTGTAAAAGAACCCCAGTGTTGGTGTTAATAACCAGTATTAAACCAAAACCACGACCATCATTATCATATTTCCCAGCATGCTCTATTACCGGTCGATTTTTTTGAATTGTTTTTACATGTACATTGACTAATTAATCTTATGCTACTCAAATTTAAATAACATTTATTTTGTTACCCTAATTCAATCTGTTACTTGAACTTATTGCACCCGTTACTGAAATGTGACCGACCGGCTCGATCTGCAGCGAAATTTGAAATGGTGTTTTTTACATTGGATAAAAGTTGAAAAAGAAAAGGGAAAGGGAGACTCAGAGCTAGAAAATGGTATATCATACTCTACAGTTGAGGGACAATGGGAAAGTAATTCTGCTTTGAAAGTTGATAAACCTCCCAAAAGTTAATGAACCTCCCAAGTGGCGCAGTGGTCTAAGGCACTGCATTGCAGTGCTAGCTGTGCCACTAGAGATCCTGGTTCAAATCCAGGCTCTGTCGTAGCCAACTGCGACCGGGAGACCCATGGGGCGGCACACAATTCATCCAGGGTAGGGGAGGGAATGGCCGGCAGGGATGTAGCTCAGTTGGTAAAGCATGGCGTTTGCAACGCCAGGGTTGTGGGTTTGATTCCCACGGGGGGCCAGTATAAAACAATTATGTATGCACTAACTGTGAGTCGCTCTGGATAAGAGTGTCTGCTAAATGACTAAAATGTAAATGTAATAAACTTGTAACCCCACTTTTGAGAAAATGGCCCTTGAATGTTTTGGTACACCTACTGGAGAGCTCTTCTTTGTCTACACCCATTCAGCATCGTTCACACCCTCTTAAGCCTTAGCCCCACCCATCTCTTTAAGGATTCACGTGAGGCCATATGCTAAACAGAGTGAGTACGGTAGTTTACTAAACAAACAAAGATTGCAAGACTAAAGGCTGGTTTATACTACGTCTATCAACATGTCTGTAGACAGTTGTCGCAGTAACATCATGAACATTCTATTGTCACCCGCCATCAAACTTGTTGTTGTTATGAAAAAATATAAACACAAAAATGACAGGCTGCATGACATCAGCATCCTGGTGGTCCAAAATAGCATAACTGGTGTATTTTAACACCAATAAACCCATCCGTTTAAAAATGAATTGAGTATATTGTATGTCAATCTAGCAAACCAGGCAACTACAAACAACTCTCAAAACAATATTTTGGTTCGTTTATGGCTTGTTAGCTAGCTAACTAATGTTAAGTTAGCTGGCTAGCCAGTTCAAATAATGGCCCTATCATAGCTGACAACATCTTAACTTAGCTAATTTGCATTAATTATTACAGGAAAATAAACTCATAACAACATAATTATTTACAAGTTAATGGCGAGCTAATTACAGAAAATGGCTTGCGATTGTGAGTGTGACAAAATAAAAGCAGGGCATTTTACTGGAGGATTGTAGAATGAACGTTATATATTAATTTGATTTGTTGTTCTTCACATTACCGTCTCTGGTAAACACACACTATATCAAATAAAATCAATATTTATTTGTCACTTGCACAGGCTACAGAAGGTGTAAATGGTACAGTGAAATGGTTACTTGCATATTGGAGTCTTTTGTTTAGACATGTAGCTAGCTAGCTAAACAATGAACCATAATCTCAAGTCATAATTTTACTATCATGCATGAATCTGCAGGTAGCTAAGGCTAATCAACTAGGTTCAATGTTAGCTAGCTAGCTAACATTAGGCTATAACTAGCATTGCAAATGGCTTTCTGAGATATGAATAATATTACTACACAGATCATACACGTAACGTTAGCTAGCGAGCCAGCCAGCTAACATTAGCTATCTAGCTAACAGTACGCTTTAACTTGCAATGAAAATAACTTTCTGACAAAATTAGAAACGTACATTACCGTTCAAAAGTTTGGGGTCACTTAGAAATGTCCTTGTTTTTGAAAGAAAAGCAAACATTTTTTTACATTTTGCAGGCCATCAAAAAATAAAAAGCGAATTATTATGCTCACTTAGCTGTGCCTCACAAGTAATACAACAAACTATCTATTACTAGTGTGATCATTTACCTAATTTGAAAATATATAATTTCAAAATGGTTTGAGAAGAACAACATCGGCAGGCCAATTCAAACATAGCCATAGTACAACCTGGTCTCAGAGCATTTCGTATTATTCTGTAAGTAAATCTGAGACACTCGTATGGTATTTATTCATTTGCGGATGTCCATCAACCATTTTGTATGATATGTTACGAATTACAATTCTTATTATATGTTACGAATTTGCAAAACTTACAATATGTTGAGAATTAGCAAAATGTGCAATATTTCCTGGCAACCCCTCATTACGCACACCTGGCAACCATCCTTACGCACACATGCACCCCATCATCAGTCACACCTGGACTTTATTACTACCTTGATTACTTACCATTTATCTAGCACTCTGTTCTGTCAGTCATCAGATGTATTGTTTATGTTTCCTTGTTAGACGCTTCTCTTGTTTTGTATTCGTCCCACGTTCGTTATCATTAAACTCACACTGCACTTGGTTCCTGACTCCCTGCGTCTACGTTACAGTATGTTACGAATTCTAGCTAGGTCGCTAACGTTTACTAGCTGGCTAGGTTAGGGTTAAGATTAGGGTTAAGTTTAGGAGTTAGGTTAAGGTTAGGGGAAGGGTTAGCTAACATTCTACAGTGAGGGAAAAAAGTATTTGATCCCCTGCTGATTTTGTGCGTTTGCACACTGACAAAGAAATGATCAGTCTATGATTTTAATGGTAGGTTTATTTGAACAGTGAGAGACAGAATAACAACAAATAAATTCAGAAAAACGCATGTCAAAAATGTTATAAATTGATTTGCATTTTAATTAGGGAAATAAGCATTTGACCCCCTCTCAATCAGAAAGATTTCTGGCTCCCAGGTGTCTTTTATACAGGTAGCGAGCTGAGATTAGGAGCACACTCTTAAAGGGAGTGCTCCTAATCTCAGCTTGTTACCTGTATAGAAGACACCTGTCCACAGAAACAATCAATCAATCAGATTCCAAACTCTCCACCATGGCCAAGACCAAAGAGCTCTCCAAGGATGTCAGGGACAAGATTGTAGACCTACACGAGGCTGGAATGGGTTACGCCAAGCAGCTTGGTGAGAAGGTGACAACAGTTGGTGTGATTATTCGCAAATGGAAGAAACACAAAATAACTGTCAATCTCCCTCGGCCTGGGGCTCCATGCAAGATCTCACCTCGTGGAGTTGCAATGATCATGAGAACGGTGAGGAATCAGCCCAGAACTACACGGGAGGATCTTGTCAATGATCTCAAAGCAGCTGGGACCAAGAAAACAATTGGTAACACACTACGCCGTGAAGGACTGAAATCCTGCAGTGCCCGCAAGGTCCCCCTGCTCAAGAAAGCACATATACATGCCCGTCTGAAGTTTACCAATGAACATCTGAATGATTCAGAGGAGAACTGGGTGAAAGTGTTGTGGGCAGATGAGACCAAAATGGAGCTCTTTGGCATCAACTCAACTCGCTGTGTTTGGAGGAGGAGGAATGCTGCCTATGACCCCAAGAACACCATCCCCACCGTCAAACATGGAGGTGGAAACATTATGCTTTGGGGGTAATTTTCTGCTAAGGGGACAGGACAACTTCACCTCATCAAAGGGACGATGGACGGGGCCATGTACCGTCAAATCTTGGGTGACAACCTCCTTCACTCAGCCAGGGCATTGAAAATGGGTCGTGGATGGGTATTCCAGCATGACAATGACCCAAAACACACGGCCAAGGCAACAAAGGAGTGGCTCAAGAAGAAGCACATTAAGGTCCTGGAGTGGCCTAGCCAGTCTCCAGACCTTAATCCCATAGAAAATCTGTGGAGGGAGCTGAAGGTTCGAGTTGCCAAACGTCAGCCTCGAAACCTTAATGACTTGGAGAAGATCTGCAAAGGGGAGTGGAACAAAATCCCTCCTTAGATGTGTGCAAACCTGGTGGCCAACTACAAGAAACGTCTGACCTCTGATTGCCAACAAGGGTTTTGCCACCAAGTACTAAGTCATGTTTTGCAGAGGGGTCAAATACTTATTTCCCTCATTAAAATGCAAATCAATTTATAACATTTTTGACATGCGTTTCTCTGGATTTTGTTGTTGTTATTCTGTCTCTCACTGTTCAAATAAACCTACCATTAAAATTATAGACTGATCATTTCTTTGTCAGTGGGCAAACGTACAAAATCAGCAGGTGATCAAATACTTTTTTCCCTCACTGTAGTTGCAAAGTAGTAAGTAGTTGCTAATTAGCTAAAATCCTAAAGTTGTCCGTGACGAGATTCGAACTAGCAACCTTTGGGTTGTTAGACGTTCGAGTTATACGCCCACCCATCCACCCTGACCAACCACCTTTTTCGTTTTTGCCTTAAGTAACCATCTGTCTTATGCAGTGGTGAAATTAGATTTAATTTCTTACCGGTACGGGACACCCAGGTGCATGCACGCCTTTGTTTTTTTTTATACTACAAAAATTACAGGGTAGCCTACTCTGCTGACACTGACAAACAGATCAATAAAAATGATGTCTGATCCATATAATTGGCGTACCCCCACTATTTATTTTGCGTACCACCTTACTTTCACCCCTGTTCTTATGTAACCATACCAAACGTAAAATATCATAATAATTTGAGTGTCCCGGATTTACATTTACTATGTTACGTCTAGTCTATGAGACCAGGCTGATATGTAAGGGATAAACGCTGACATTCTGTACATTACCTTGGAAATAATGGAAGACGCAGCGGGACGAGAAGGAGCGGAGTAAGCAGTATAAGCAGTGATAATGTATTGGGCCTGTAGCCTATGGCACAAAACTCATTGCTACAGAACTGTTTTTAATTGGTTAATGTTTTTTAAGTCATGTTTAACAAAAATCAGAGCGGTAGAACTCGGCTTGCATTTTGACTCAGAAAGTGATCTTGACTCAGAAAAGGTTGGTGACCACTGCTTTAGTTGACTCATATTTTAGTCTTCCCAACAATGACACACTTAGTTATCTACCCACCTCATTCCTTTCTTTTAGCATGTGCATGTAGCATGCTTTTGGGATACGTGTCTTTTCAGATTCCACAATGATTCTTTAGTTGTGGACACTAAATCACCGCACTGCCTCTCTTGCTCTTGGTCCTCAACTTTGTAAGTCACCTCGATTTAGCACCTGTGTGTTTTATCAGTTTCTTTATGAAAATATTTAGCAAACTCCATGACAGTAACTAAAGCAAGGGGCTATAGCAGCACACAAGTAGACTGCAAATGCATGCTGGGGCGGACATGCCCTGAGCTCGTGAAGTCAGTGCTACTGGAGCGAAATTGGAGCGGGCTCCAGCCTTTGGGAATCACACTCCACGCTCCGCTTCTCGTTCCGCTCACATACTCTGGTCACTAACCAATACAGTAATGATCGTTAACGCTACAATTCACTCAAAAGGCAAGGCACTCTGGGAAATGTGCAAATATGGCTTAACACTCAGCAGTGTGTTAATTTAACACTGAAAAGTGTGGACCCGTATAGACACTGGACCAATGTTAAATGTAACACTGTCAGTGTTGATTTAACACTGGAGAATTTGCAGTTTAGAGATGGAAAAGCCTTTTATGTAGCCTAACCGTACCCAATCAATCAATTTAACCAATTGACAACAATAGAGAAAATACCACCAACGTGGAAATAAATGTATCTGATTGAATGGTATTTCCATGAAAATTACTCACAAATTGGTTGTTATTTCAGTTAGTCACGCATTGAAAAACAATCCCAACATATTTATTTCTATGAATTTCTTATACAGTATATTTCGTGGCAAACCCAAAGGGTCTTTTATCCGAGGTGAAGTGTTTCAGGTTTTACTGAGGCCATATTTATAGCATCAGGTTTTGGTGCTGCACGGCTGGAAAAAACAACAGCACAGCACTGAATGGCCCTTTCTGTGTGGAATAAACTTTACATTGGCAGGACTTGCTACGACTCTATTAAATATATAGGCATGTGTGTGTGCATGTCTGTCTGTCTGTCTGTCTGTCTGTGACTTAGGGATCTAGGACAGTTGAAATTCCTTTTCAACAATACTGTATTCTGGTTATTGAAAGCTGTAATATTTTGCAGAGCACGTTTCTCTGCATACCATGAGTTCTACATACTTTATACTTCAACTTCAAGTAAAGAGGTGATAAACCATGTATTGATCGACAAGTAGGCTATACTGTAGTGAGGTGTAATTACAATGTAGGTACAAACTAACAAGTAGATGTACCCCCATTGACATCAAGGTAATAACTAGCCTATACATTCAATAGAAAAATGCCATACAATCATATCATGAAATCATGACAAGCATTTAGCCAGTGGTTCAAATTGTTAGAGTAGAGACCAACCAACCAGGCAATGGTTTGATCCAATGTCCCAGACAGTCAGTGCTGAATTAATAGGGTGGGATCATATCCCGCACCAGATGGTGACTGTTGTCATGGGGGAAGGGGTCGAAATTATACAACACATGTACAGTTAAGTAGCCTACAGTCTAAACTCTCAATACTGTACATGAATGGTTACAATGTTTCCCAGTAAACAAACAAACACCACTGATAATGCGCAGCATTAATCACGCAATGATGTTCAAGTGCAGTGGGCTACAACTTGAGAGATCACCTAAAGTTATAGTTGAATGAATAAGGAGTAGATCAATGTCATCGAATGGACGGCTGATATTGCTGTAGCCTAGCTTATTGCATGTCGGGTCTGCGGCGCAGCGGCCGCTCGAGCGTGGCACCTCACACGAGAGCAAGTTGTAAAGTTCAGGTAAACGTCAGTCTTCGTTTGTCAACGGTTAAATAAGGTAGGTATTCAATCTGCATAGCATTGGGCCCATCGGTTACTATTTTAGCCGGAGTAAAAGTTACTTTGTATCGTTCATACTTCAAGGAATCACATTAACCAAGTGGCCTTGATAGGACATAGAGGCTATGTTACAATTCTCCGCTACACACTTTTCGAATAGTGATACACATCTCACACATTTGATGTGTTATCAAAACATAAGAAAACTACATAGAATACTATATAATACAATATGTATTTTCTTACCGAACATTTCATGAACGTCAGATTGAAGATCATCATGAAACTCCAAACTCCAGCGACAATCATCCAAACTTCAACCTCGTTAAGAAATCTAAAACTTCCTTTCAAACACAACTATTTGCAAAAAGAAAGCATTTTAAGTAAAAAATCCGCAATTTAAACGTAAGCCATCCAGTAGTTTCCATGTATTTAGTTATAAAAGCGATACTTTCTGAAGAGGCGTTTGTCTTAAGCACTCACACTTAAGAGACAGTCCCACCACTGGCATAATTCTTTCAAAGAAATCCTCTACACTCATTGACGTCATCCCGGCCCGTAGACCAATCACATAACTTCATTTGGAGTGGAAAAAACTATGCAACTCCCAACATTTAGAAGTAGGCAGACATCACTGTCAAAAAAGAAACAATATATGATACACGTTGGACATTTGCTAAATTTTGTATACGTTATTTTTTTCATTCAATCCAACAAGATTCGCTAAATATATTAGGTTATAATATTATATATCATGAATCTGTTGAATTGATAAATTAAATTAATTAATATGCAATAGGTTCATTATCAATAATTAATTCTACAATAACCTCAATGTTGTAAGTAGGCTGAAGAAGATGTCTTATTTATTTTAAACCAGACCAGCACACAATGTATAAGAGGGGATGTTTAGGTGTTGTAATTGTTCAGAACATTTAGTGTAGGGTTGACACAATTGCCACATGACAGTGACTACATATAGCCTACATTTCTATCTGAACCTACGGTAATTTACCTGAATAAGCCGCATGTATGGCTCTCAGATGAACTGATTCATTAGGAGTAAACCATTTATTGCACCCAGGGGAATTCCAACACTTGACTGCATTCTTTAAATCACAGGATCCATTCTGCCAGTGCCAGACAATGATGCAACACAGATATTGTGCAATCAGCAAACCTGTGACTTTACTCAAGTAAAGACTAAAGAATTAGGAATTACTAGGTCAGTTCATGAGATAGGCCAACTTCCCTTTTATCCGTCTGTAGAGTATTTTTGACCCTGAAATAAAAGAAGTGACATTTCATTTACAGTAATTTAACATCTTTAGTGTAGATCTTCAGCCCATCTCTAGAATGTTGTAATTGTAACAATGTAATGGTGTAATTCAATACCATTGGAGAAAGTGTGGCTCCCATTAGACATGTGTTTTGGGTGTCAATTAAGATAAAGGCTTAGTCAAGCAACCCAAGATGCAAGTTAGCTGTAGTTCCACAGATAATACCACATCTGTAGGTAAGATTAGAATGATGTAGGCTCTAAACTTCACTTCTAATGTAGTTGATTAGATGCAATAGGTCTACAGAGTTACTGTTGGTCACATTGACATCCTCCCTTGCTAGGCTCTCTATGATAACTTACACAGATGGTGAACAAGACTATATTGGCCCTATTCTTACTGTATGTAGGATGTAGTATAGCCTGAGCTGAGCAGCATCTGTATGAGGGTGTCTGGGTACATGTTGACAACTGGTATGCCAGCTATGCTAGGGAAATGCTCCATTAACAAAATATGTGGTGGAGAGTGAAGGGATTGTCCTTCACCCACTGTACAAACCGAGATCTCCTCCACTTATACGTCTCTGACTAAAACAATTATCTGTGGGCTGGCCATCACTCACCTCTGTTGTAAAAAGGAACACCGTAGAAAAACATTTAAGTGCCACTGTAGTGAGACTTGTGTGTAACCATCAAACTACAGAAGGTTTGACTCTGGGCTTGACTCATACTTGTGGTTTGCCATTGGAAACCCTCATCTTAGCGAGCATAAACAGTGAGCTCAGTCTTCACATAGAGATGCTGTTTACTCACACCCTGCCTTTATGTTTGGCTTGAGTAATGAAATCCTCACTGAATCCTAGAGGGAGAGAAAAAAATTGAGTGCAGTGGGTCTGTTGATAGCCTAATGCCAAAAGTGTTACATTTTTCTTAGGTCAAAACTCTGAGCCAAATCCATAATCTCCCTGCTATAGTTTGAAGATGACTAAACACTTTAACCTGTTGAATTTTGGCACAGCAAAAGAGTTCAAGTTGAATAAGAGATGCATCATGTGCCACTAGAGATCCTGGTTCGAATCCAGGCTCTGTCGCAGCCGGCCGTGACCGGGAGACTCATGGGCGGCGCACAATTGGCCCAGCGTCGTCCAGGGTAGGGGAGGGAATGGCCGGCAGGGATGTAGCTCAGTTGATAGAGCATGGCGTTTGCAACGCCAGGGTTGTGGGTTCGATTCCTACGGGGGGCCAGTATATATAAAAAAAAATAGGCATTCACTAACTGTAAGTCGCTCTGGATAAGAGCGTCTGCTAAATGACTTAAAATGTAAAATGTAAATGTAAATCATCCCCATTCAAAAGTTTTCACATAAAATAAACTCAGTTTTTGTACTATCTAGGAAATCGGCGACCATTTATTCCCCTCGGCTCACTTCCTGTGTTACTTCTTGTGCTTGAGGTCATTGCACAATCTACTCAACAACAGGAAGTGTTGTGATAGGCTTGTTTACAAGCCTCTCTGGCCTCTCCTGACAGAGCCAGTAGTTGCTATTACACACTGACTGGTTTGGACACTGGAACTAGTACTGTACTATAAGTACTCAATGCGTTTTAGCACTCAAAACTTGCAGTGTTTCCCTAAATCTGCTCCTCGGACAAGATGGCGCCGACAGACATGGTCGCCCTGTTTCTAGCTCCTAGTCAACTTTGCAGTATTTAGTTTTTTTTGTGTTATTTTTTACATTATTTACTCAGAATGTCTCTTGCATTATTACCTACAGCCAAAGATAACTTTTGGATATTAAATCGGTGGTCACTTACCAGCATTTCGACCAGAAATTAGACTTTGCTGAATTGGATCCTTTGTTTGAACTCCCCAAGGCAATTCCATTCATCCCGGGGGCTTCTCCAAGACCCTGCCACAGGAGAAGAGGAGTAAGGCGTGAGCTCCTAGTCAGACTCAGGAGGTGTGCTTACCATCCAGCGCTTCCGAGTATTTACTCGCTAATGTTCAGTCCCTGGACAATAAAGTAGTCAAACTCAGGGTGAGGATCTCCTCCAGAGAGACATCAGGGAATGTAATATACTCTGTTTTACGGAATCTTGGCTCTCTCCGGATATACTGTCCCCGTCCAGCCATCACGCGGACAGGAAAAACGACACTGGCGGACACTGACGCCTCGGTCCCAGACAAGTTAAACAACTTCTTCGACAGCTTCGAGAAAAACACAGAGTCGTCGACGCAGGCCACTGCCGCTCACGAGGATCGTGAGCTCTCGTTCTCTGAGGCCGACATGAGTAAGACATTTAAGCGTGTTAACCCTGCAAGGCAGCCGGCACAGACAGCATCCTAAGCCACGTCCTCTTTTTGAGTGTGAACTGTATTACTTTACTGTATTGTATTATACTGTATTATATGGACTGGAATTACATCATTCAAACCATGATAAAGCAGGGAGAGAACATGCAATTCTGGTGCAGCACATGTATAGGCTAGAGAATCTGATTTTAATTTTGAAATATAATAGGGCCTATTTGTATAATTAGTAGGCTGACACATATATATATACCCTACCTTTCATAATATTTCCCCTAATGTTATTAGCCTACATCCTCTTTCTCTCTCTATTGTTGCTTCATTCCTTCCTCTCTTTCAACAGCTAAATTAAATATTTATCGTTGTCCTTATCTTCATCATTCTAATGACATCCTTGAATAATATAGGACTAGAATTAGATGCATAACGCTTTCACTTCTCTTCATGAAGATTGGGTCTAAATAAATAACTGCTATAGCCTACCGCCATCGCACGTTCACTCTTCTTTCAAACTACCCGGGAGTTCTATTGGCTGCAGTATTTAACATTCAGCAGACAAGAGCTTGCGTCCCTCTTCGAATAGTCTATTGGTATAAGAAATGCATTTCCTGCATGGGACTCCAAGAGCTAAGGAGCGTTTTTTAAGGAGAGAGGCCAGAGGAGCACAAGTGCGTATGTATTGCACAAGAGACAGAGGCTATAAGTTAGAAGCTTATTATGCATAACCCATCATTAATTAGCTAAATATAAAGCTAATACTGCATAGAATGTATTACCTGAAAGAGGTAGGCTAGGACATCTATATATGGGGCTATATATCAATCTAGAGCAGGATTATCTATTTTGGATGCAATTTGAATGGAGTTGATGGAGAGAGAAAGACGTGCACTGATTTAAAGCAATGATATTCGAGTGATAGGCTGTTTTAAAACTCTGCAGCTGCAATTTAAAACAATAATCTTTACAATAAAAAAATAAGGTGACCCCCAAAAGCCAGATGGAGATGGGTCAATTAGACGGAGATGGGTCAATTAGACACGCATTTGGGTTTTTATATTACTGTAGCATAGACGATGCTGCAGCAAATGCAGGCCTACCTGTCACAAGCAAAAAAATTACTATGATGAGATGATAGGTCTACATGCATTGCGAACTGAGCTCCATACTGAGATGGGCTGTCTGTCCCCACCCTGAGTGTTGATGATTCATCATGCAGAAGCCGTAGAGAAGCCACATTTAGACATCGCCTATCATTTAACAGTTCCATTTCACACCATGCTGTTCATCTAAATAATTTATTATAATTTATCGGTTTCTCGCAATTATTTAACATGGGAAATGGGAGTGGTTTTGGGCGGTAAATCCCGGTAAATCTCGATAACCGGGTTCCCACCATTCAACCCTAGTGTGCACATCACTGACAACCTGAAATGGTCCACCCACACAGACAGTGTGGTAAAGAAGGTGCAAAAACGCCTCTTCAACCTCAAGGAGGGTGAAGAAATTTGGCTTGGCCCCTAAGACCCTCATGAATTTCTACACATGCACCATTGAGAGCATCCTGTCGGGCTTTATCACCGCCTGGTACGGCAATTGCACTGTCCACAACCGCAGGACTCTCCAGAGGGTGGTGTGGTCAGCCCAAGGCATCACCGGGGGCACACTGCCTGCCCTCCAGGACATCTACAGCACCCTGTGTCACAGGAAGGCCAAGATGATCAAGGACCCCACAAGCCACGGCCTGTTCACCCCACTGCCATCTAGAAGGAGGAGACAGTCCAGGTGCATCAAAGCTGGGACCGAGACTGAAAAAAAAGCTTCTATCTCCAGGCCATCAGACTGTTAAATAGTCACCACTAGCTGGCTTCCGCTCAGTACCCTGCCCTGAACATAGTCACAGTTACTAGCCGGCTACCACCCAGTACTCTACCCTGCACTTTAGAGACTGCTGCCCTATGTACAGTGCATTTGGAAAGTATTCAGACCTGTTGACTTTTTCCACATTTTGTTACGTTACAGCCTTATTCTAAAATGGATTAAGTAAAACATTTTCCTCATCAATATACACACAATACCCCATAAAGACAAAGCAAAAACAGGTTTTTAGAAATGTTTGCAAATGTAAAAAAAAAAAAACATTAATAAGTATTCAGACCCTTTACTCAGTCATTTGTTGGAGCACCTTCGGCAGCGATTACAGCCTCGGGTCTTCTTGGGTATGACACTACAAGCTTGGCACACCTGTATTTGGGGAGTTTCTCCCATTCTTCTCTGCAGATCCTCTCAAGCTCTGTCAGATTGGATGGGGAGCGTCGCTGCACAGCTATTTTCAGGTCTCAAGGATCGCTCCGTTCATCTTTCCCTCGATCCTGACTAGTCTCCCAGTCCCTCCCGCTGAAAAACATTCCCACATCATGATGCTGCCACCACCGTGCTTCACCGTAGGGATGGTGCCAGGTTTCCTCCAGACGTGACGCTTGGCATTCAGGCTAAAGAGTTCAATCTTGGTTTCATCAGACCAGAGAATCTTGTTTCTCATGGTCTGAGAGTCCTTTAGGTGCCTTTTGGCAAACTCCAAGCGGGCTATCATGTGCCTTTTGTTGAGGTGTGGCTTCCGTCTGGCCACTCTACCATAAAGACCTGATTGGTGGAGTGCTGCAGAGATGGTTGTCCTTCTGGAAGGTTCTCCCATCTCCACAGAGGAACTCTGGAGCTCTGTCAGAGTAACCATTGGGTTCTTGGTCACCTCCCTGACCAAGGCCCTTCTTCCCCGATTGTTCAGTTTGGCCGGGTAGCCAGCTCTAGGAAGAGTCTTGGTGATTCCAAACTTCTTTAATTTAAGAATGATGGAGGCCACTGTGTTCTTGGGGACCTTCAATGCTGCAGAGATGTTTTAGCACCCTTCCCCAGATCTGTACCTCGACACAATCCTGTCTCGGAGCACTACGGACAATTCCTTCGACCTCATGGCTTGGTTTTTGCTCTGACATGCACTGTCAACTGTGGGACCTTATATAGACAGGTGTGTGCCTTTCCAAATCATGTCCAATCAATTGAATGTACCACAGGTGGACTCCAATCAAGTTGTAGAAACATCTCAAGGATGATCAATGGAAACAGGATGCACCTGAGCTCAATTTCGAGTCTCATAGCAAAGGGTCTGAATACTTATGTAAATAAGGTATTTCTGTTTTTTAATTTTTAATAAATGTGGAGGAAAATGTTTTATTTAATCAATTTTAGATTAAGGCTGTAACGTAACAAAATGTGGAAAAAGTCAAGGGGTCTGAAAACTTTCCGAATGCACTGTACATAGTCACTGGTCACTTTAATAATGTTTACATACTGTTTTACCCACTTCATATACTTCATATACTGTATTCTAGTCAACGCTCATCCTATATAACTACTGATGTTCACACCTTTCCTATTCATATACTGTCTATACACTGCACTGTTGGCGCTAGAAACATAAGCATTACATCTGCAAAATATGTGTACTTGAACAATACAATTGTATTTAATTTAATTTAAAGAATTCACTCCAAAATCATCCGATCATTTACAGTCTGCCATTGAACAGTAATATACTGTTTCTAACCTCTATCTTCCTCTATTTTGTGATTGTGAAGAAATGCCCTTTTCTGACATGTGACCTGGGGATAACCTTGCGTTTCCTGTGTGGATGGATGGGAAGCCAGATAGAGGAGGACTCCACTTGGAGGGATGGGGGACCAAAAAAAAGGGAAGGAAAACCTTCCTTGAGCGTCAATGACTTATCTTGTGACGGCTGTTGGCTATTGTTTCTCCGGGCTTTTGAGGAAGGTGCTCGGATGTTGATTTTGCCCAGTTTGCCTGTTGAGAACAGGGGGAACAGGGGTTGTGATTTCACCTGGCTGGAGGACTCACTTTGAAATTCACTTTCAGAGGCGACCTAATGTGGTTTGCTGCTCTTATGCTTGGGCTTGGAAATACTTAGTTTTACTGTGAGTGAACTATGTCATGAAATACTATTGCTCTTTTTGTTTGTTTAGCACTTTATAGCATTTCGCACTTTAATCTTTTGTATTCTTTCGAGCATGGATTAAAAAAGTAAATTTTTGCATCTCGGCCTCATTGGTTTTCTTCCTTTTTATGGTTTGAGTGCGAGGCAAAATATTTGACTGAGCATGAACTTTTACATGAAATACATGAAAACTGCATGCAATACTTTACTGTGCACGAACAGATTGAACATACGGATAGAGTTGTCTCATGTTGCACTAAACATGATAATGTGGCAGTAATCTGATGTTAATTTCTAGGGTGTGGTACTCTACAGTATGCAAGGGATAATGAACAACAGGCTGAGTTGAGAGAATTTGATTTGCTCTTTTACAGTGTTCCCTGTATTGGACACAACTGTCTTATGAATGCTAAACATCTGATCAGTTCCATCATGTACTTCGATCAACACATTAGCCCTAGCACTGTTTCTAAACCCCGTTTGGTATTACATTTGGATTTATCTTTACAAGACACTGTGGTAATACACGTGTGACTGAAACATGTTAGTTTGTGATCATCTACACAAGCTAACAATAACCTAATCAGAAGTGTAACAACTCATGCCGTGTCCAAAGCATTAGTTGACCGACTTGACAGGAAACGGTGTATGGGGGTGTCTCCCTATGCAGCATTACAATGACCTTATAGGCACCAGCAAAGGCTGACAATGTTGACAATTTACCTCCAGTTTATCTTGTCAGACTATATAAGTGTGGGTTGACACCGGGTGAGTTGTTCAACGACACTAATTTACGGCAGAAACATAGTGACAAAACAGACAGTAGGATCATGAGTTAGTACACAGCAGTTGTGATGGCCAGCCTCAACCCACATGACCCATGCATTCACAGCATTTAGGCTGTCAACACCCTAACACAGACAGAACAATACAGCCATAGAAACTGTACATATCCCTGCAGTACAGAGTACAGTGAACACCCAGTCCTACAGGAACCTCTTGTGGTGTTGCTAAGAAGCAATTCTTGACAATATCATAACAACAATACTGAAGGAGAATTTCAGTATCTCACAAACACACATTGGGAATTCAATGTTTAAAGGAGCCTTTCTCTTGAATGTTACACAGATTTAGGAATTCAATAAAACTGTTTTAAAGGAACTCTTCTCTTGACTATCTCACAAACATGTAAGGGTTGGTGTGAGGTGTGAACCAGGTGCAGTGCAGGATAGACAGTAGGCAGTAGGCAGAGATGGTGAAACAAGGATCTTTACTGGTGGTCCCAAAACTAGGATACAAAATAACGGACTTGTCACGAAAAAATAAAGGAGGAGCAAATTGGTCTCCAAAAACAGGCTAACAGCAAACATACGAAATACTAACTATGACTGAAAACAACAATGAAACAGGGAGAACACTTCTCAAGTACCTGTACATATGTCTCCAAGGGAACACAGGGAAGTGAGGGCATAAATACACAGGTGAACAGGTAGACACAGGTGACACCAATAAGATAATGATTAGTCCAGACTGTGAGTGAGGAGGTGCCTAAGGTTGTCGGAGGATGACACCTAGTGGGTCGCTACGGAACTGCGACCCCCTCCTGTAACAGTGCTCCCCCCCCGACGAACGGCCCCAGCCGTTCAACTCGGCGCCTCCGGGTGGAGGTGACGGAATGTTGTTATCAGCCCTGGGTCCAGAATGTCCCTCCTGGGCACCCAGGACCGCTACTCCGGCCCATAACCCTCCCAGTCCACCAGAAATTGGAGACCTCTCCCTACCCACCGGCAGTCCAGGATCCGGTCCACAGTAAAAGCCGGCTGCCCTCCGACGAGGCGCAGCGGGGGAACAGGATGAGGGGGGGAGACAGGGGACATGGAATGTGGGATGCACCCGCATGGTGGGGGGATGTTGCAGGCGGTAGGCCACTGGGTTGACTCGCCAGACCACTCTGAAAGGCCCGACGAACCGGGGTGACAGCTTCCTGGACTCCACGCGGAGGGGAATATCCTGTGTGGAGAGCCACACCCTCTGTCCCGGGCGAAAAACCGGGGCTGGGCGACGCCTGCGGTTGGCCTGATGTTGAGACCTGACCAAGGCCCGCTCCAAGTGCGGCGACAGCAACTGATGTGGACCTGGAACGACGTGACTGCCGCCTCCTCTTCTTGCTCGGGGAATAGGTGGGATTGGTACCCGTATTGGCACTGGAAGGGGGACAGGCCGGTGGATGAGCAGAGAAAGGTGTTGTGGGTGTATTCCACCCACGCCAGTCGCTGACTCTACGTAGCTGGGTTGCTGGAGGCATAGCACCTCAGCACCCCCTCCAGATCCTGGTTGACTCGCTCCGTCTGCCCGTTCGACTGGGGATGGAAGCCGGAAGAAAAGTTGATGGAGGCACCGAGGCAGGTGGCGAACATCTTCCAGAACCTGGAGGCGAACTGAGGACCCCGATCCGAAACCAAATCTTGGGGAAGGCCGTGGACACGGAAAACGTGCTGCACCACCAACTTAGCCGTCTCCCGGGCCGACGGGAGTTTGAGAAGGGGTATGAAGTGGGCAGCCTTCGAAAACCGGTCCACAACAACCAGGATGACTGTGTATCCATCAGAGGGGGGTAGGGCGGAAATGAAATCCAGCAAGATGTGGGTCCAAGGGCGCTTGGGGATAGGCAGGGGTCGGAGCAGCGCTGCCACAGGCTGACGTGAGCTCTTCGTGAGCACGCACACCGGGCAAGCAGCCACAAAGGCACGCATATCCCCCTCAGCTGATGGCCACCAGAACCTCCTAGGCAGGAACTCCAACATCCTGGTGCCCCCCGGATGGCTGGTGAGGTCGGACGCATGCGCCCACTGAAGCAGTCGTGAGCGCGCAGCCTAGGGTACGTACATCCTCCCCGTTGGACCTCCGCCCGGATCGGGCTCCCGCCGTAGCACTGCTCTGACCAGCCTATCGATTCTCCACGAAACTGGGGCATCAATCAGGGCGTTGGGGACAATGGGGTCGTCCCTCTCCTCCAGGTTCACGGGGTCGAACTGCCGGGAGAGCGCATCAGGCTTGGTGTTCTTCGACCCCGGACGGTATGAGATCGTGAACCGGAACCTGGTGAAGAACAACGCCCCACTGGCCTGGCGCGAGTTGAGCCTCTTGGCCCCCTGAATGTAGGCTAAGTTCTTTTTGGTCAGTCCATACGACGGATGGATGGGCGGCCCCCTCTAGCCAATGCCTCCACTCCCCCAGGGCGAGCTTGACCGCTAGCAGCTCACGGTTCCCCACGTCGTAAATCTGCTCCACCGGGGACAGCTGACGGGAGAAAAATGCACAGGGGTGAGTCTTACCGTCCGTGAGGAACTGCTGGGACAGGATTGCCCGCACCGCAACGTCTGAAGCATCCACCTCCACAATGAACAGCAGGGACAGATCAGGATGCCCTAGGACCGGGGCCGATGTAAAGCGGCGCTTAAGTGCTTCCAGGGTCCAGGCGAAGGAGCGCACGCTCGTCTGTGTGAGGGCTGTCAGGGGAGCGGCTAGGGAGCTAAAATTGTGAATAAATCACCTATAAAAATGAGGGAACCCTATAAACTGTTGTAGTTGCTTGAGGGATGAGGGCTGGGGCCAATCCAGTACCGCGCTGACCTTGGCTGGGTCCATCCATAGGTCCCCCCGGGTGACGATGAACCCCAGGAAGGAGACTGTCTCTGTGTGGAACACGCATTTCTCCACCTTGACGTAGAGCTGGTGACGGAGAAGGCATTGGAGGACCTGCCGAACGTGCTGCGGGTGTTCACTCATGTCCTTTGAAAATATTAGGATGTCATCCAAATACACGAAGACGCTGTAGTCGAGGAGGTGCCGGGGCACGTCATTGACCAACGCCTTGAACACCGCAGGCGCGTTGGCTAGACCGAACGGCATGACTTGGTACTCGTAATGCCCACTGGGTGTGTTAAAAGCTGTCTTCCACTCGTCCCCCTCCCGAATCCTCACCAGGTTGTAGGCATTTCGTAAGTCCAGCTTGGTGAAGACCCAGGCTCCCTGCAATGAATTGAATGCCGTCGTCATCAGGGGGAGTGGGTAGCGGTTCTTAACCGTGATGTCGTTGAGCGCCCGGTAATCAATGCACGGCCGCTGCCCACCGTCCTTTTTCCCCACGAAGAAGAAGCCCACGCCCACGGGTGAGGTAGAGGGATGGATGCGACCCTTGACAAGTGCCTCGTCGATATACTCCCTCATGGCCAGCGTCTCCGGCCGGGACAAGGAAAACAATCCGGCGCCCGGCAGGAGATCGATAGCGCATTCGTATGGCCTGTGAGGAGGTAGGCCCTTGGCACGCCTCTTACTAAACACCTCCCCCAGATCCCAATACTCCCGGGGAACGCCTGTCAGGTCTGGACCGGTGACGGAGTCTGTAGCCACCATCCTCCAGATGGAAACCGCCTCTAGGGTGGTAGGCGGTTCTGAGTGCGGGACATGGGGAAGAGGTGAGGACTGGTAGGTGGTCTGGGACAGTGGTTTGGGCTGATGAGTGGTCGGTGGAGACCGGAACAGAACGGAGGTGGAGCCTCCCTCCAGGATGAGCCGCCCAGTGGACCAGTCTATCCTGGGTTTGTGGGCGACTAGCCAGTGGTGGTGGTGCCTGAGGACGAGGGGACACTCCGGAGAGTCCACAATGAAAAACTGGATATCCTTCCATAGCACCCCTGCCACCCGGAAACGCACGGGGACAGTACGCCGGGTGATGAAACCCGACCCCAACAGCCGGCCGTCCAGGCCCATGACCGGAAACGACTCAGAGAGGGAGAGTAACGGAACGCCCCACCTTTGGGCCAGCCTCGCGTCCATCAGGTTTCCCGCGGCCCCGAATCCACTAGTGCATGCGCCCGACACGCAGCGCGGGCCCACTGAGCCCTGACGAGGAGAAATGTCTGGGAGTCTCTGGGGTTGGGGTTTCGGTTCGCTAGCACCCCTCCCGATATTAGCGAGCCCTTCCATTTCCCGGCTTCTCCGGGCATGAGTCGCAGTGGTAAACTGCCTGGCTGCAGTACAGGCAACGTCCCTGCGTCATCCCTCTCTCATGCACCCTCTCACGACGCAGATTGTCTACCCGCACCGAGAGGTCGATGAGGCCGTCCAGTCGCTCAGGCAGCTCCCTGAAGGAGAGTTCGTCCTTCATCCACAATGATAGTCCCTGCGCGTAAAGGACGACCAGGGTGGCCTCCTCCCATCCTGCCTCTCGAGCCCGGGTCCGGAAGTCCACGAAGTAGTCCGCCACCGAACGGTCACCCTGCCGACAGGCCGTGAGCCACCTCCCGGCCTCGTGCCCCGACACCACCCAAGAAGTGTCGAACACCTTGCGTAGCTCCCGGGTGAATTGGTAGGAGTCTGAGCACGCCGGAGTTTGGCTCTCCCACTCCGTGGTAGCCCAGGAAAGGGCCCGACCCGTCAACAGAGTGATAATGTAGGCTCCGTCGGGAAGGAGGAGGGTTGTAGGCTGAATACCAGGGAACACTGGGTGAGGAATTCCCTGCAGCCATCTGGACGTCCGTCGTACCTCTCCGGAGGTGGTAGGCGGGGTTCCCGCGATGTCGCAGGCGAGACTGGAGACGCCGCTGCCGCGGCTTCCGCTCCGCCGGTTGCCGGGGCTGGTCGGGTGTCCACCCTGCTCTGCATGGCAATCGTCAGCTAACGCAGATTCTCAGTCATCTGCTGCAGGCTGCAGTCGTGCTGGTTCAGCATAGCTCCCTGCGTTGCCAATGCGCTGCGATACTGTGCTGCCTCCGCTGGGTCCATATTGGCTCTGTTTTCTGTAAGGGTTGGTGTGAGGTGTGACCCAGGTGCGGTGCAGGATAGACATTAGGCAGTAGGCAGAGATGGTGAAACAAGGATCTTTACTGGTGGTCCCAAAACCAGGACCAAATAAGGAGCAAATTGGTCTCCAAAAACAGGCTGACAGCAAACATACGAAATACTAACTATGACTGAAAACAACAATGAAACAGGGAGAACACTTCTCAAGTACCTGTACATACGTCTCGCGATCAGACACTGATTAGTACTGTTTGGAACGAGAACTAGCAGAGAAAACAGAGCAAGGGAACACAGGGAAGTGAGGGCATAAATACACAGGTGAACAGGTAGACACAGGTGACACCAATAGGATAATGATTAGTCCTGACTGTGAGTGAGGAGGTGCCTAAGGTTGTCAGAGGATGACACCTAGTGGGTCGCTCCGGAACTTTGACCCCCTCCTGTAACACAAACACACATTGGGAATTCAAGGAATATTTTTTTTAAGTACATGGGTGCTTTAAGAGCTCAAGGGCAACAACCAAAGAAGCTACACTGTCTGTTTACAGTCAAAGGTCACGGGTCGTGGGGGTGAGATTTCTGTTGAGATGGAGGTCAAGGCCAGACAGGCAAGGGATTACGACTGCTTATGTTTCTGCTGCTCTGGTTAGGGGAATGGAGCATGAGTCACACACACACACATACAGACACACACATACACACACACACACATACAGAAGCAGTAGATCTGAAACAGGGTGAGGCAGGGCCTGGTAAAGGGAGAGACAGACAGAGAGAAAGGCCAGGGAGAGAGAGAGAGAGGGAGAGAAGGAAAGTAAGAGGCAGACTCCTGACCGGCTTCGGTCGGTCGGTTCAGTACAGTCAGTGTTAACACGGTGAAGGCTCAGATCTGACTGAGAGAGGAATGTGTCTCTCTTTGTAGGGTCCTGGAGCGGCCGGTGACGTCATGGCGTTTTCCCGGGTACTTCTGCAGATTCCACGAGAGGAGCCAGCCAGCCAGCTAGAGACAAACACACACACACACACACACACACACACACAAGGGCATGATCAAGCTGCATTGTAATGTTGCCTGATTGGTCACCTGACACTTTTTCCCTTACCAAACCTAGCAGAGGAAAGAGAGGTTGCCTCAACTCACCACAGGATTAACACCATGAATAGGGTGGAAGAATGAGCCTCTGCTCTGGCTGTGTGTGTATGTGTGTAGATGTGGGGGGGGGGGGTACTTGAGAGAGTTTAAGAGAATGACACGAGGGAAAAGTTAAGAAAGAGAGAAAGGGAGAGAGAGAGAAGAAAGAGAGATGGAAGAGTAAGAGAGAAGAGAGTGTGAGAGAAAGAGAGAAAAGGAGAAAAATTAAGTGATACGGAGAGAGTGAGGGAAAGGAGAAAGAGAGAAAGTGTGTGAGAGAGGGAGAGAGACAGTGGAGGAGGAACCATGCCTCAGCCACTGTCTGGTCCAGTGAGAGGCAGTTGGCAGCTGGCTCTCTATCAGACACAAATGTACAGTAATTCAAAGCATGCGACTTGACGCCGGTCCTTGGGAGTGGGAGCCGTGTGGTCACACACGCACGCACGCGCACACACACACACACACATACATACACACACACACACAGTCCACGTGACCGCAATTATGTACATTTCCATAGCAAATGCATACTAAAGCTAATCACATTACAAACGCTATGGTCCCTTCAAGAAAAACAACATTTCCCAAATGACTTCCCTGTCCTTTTATAGTGTATTTATATGCTGCATCCAAATAGCATTACAAAACCCCAAAGTTCCTCAGAGAGAGGAGATTATGAAGCTATCATGTAGTAACCAGACTACAAATGAGGTGAGTAAAATCAGATCTAACGTTTCAATGAGTGTTTGAAAAACAACACAACACCTTTGTTTCAATGCGCCCAGGATGGAGTGCACTGTTTTGTTCCTAATTCAAACTCAATTAAAGGTACATATCTGATCGTATGTAGGAACATTGCAATATAGGTCAACTCGACAAACACAAATGAGTGTGGTCCCAACAACAACACATACAGATCTTCATTTGACCAGTTTCTCACAGCAGGAAAATAATCCTGCAGCAACAGGACATTTAAATAATTGCGTGGATTATAATTAACTGACATTTTTAGTTAGGAAAATCAAGTCTGACATTTTTACATGGATATTACAAACTTTAAAAGCCTTTTAAAAACTTGAATATACTACAAGTTTGCATTTCCTGCAAATTTCCTGCAACAACAGGGTGATCAAATTAAGATCCTAAATCTCTTACAGCAGGAAAGGGAGAGAGTAAAAGACTGTGAGACAAGAAGGGTAATAGATTAAAGAGTGCACTCCAAAACATGGTCAGTTGGTGAGCGAGAAAACAAGATTCCGACTTTTGTAAAGATTTGCTCTCATGAGCTTCACATGACTTGCATTTACCCCTGTCTCTAGTCTCTCTCTCGCTCTCTCTCTCTCTCTCTCTCTCTCTCTCTCTCGCTCTCTCTCTGCTCTTCCCCTTTCTCCCGCTAGACTCTGTTCTCTCCCCTCTCTCCCTCTCCTGCCCCCTCCCCTCCTCTTTGTGCAGCAGCGAGCACACAGACTTCCTGTGTGCCACGGCCTGAATGGTATGCATAGGGAGTGGGTGTGTGGGAGAACTTTCATCCGGCATAGAAAGAAAAGAAAAGTAAAGAGAGGGAACAACGAAAAGAGAAAGAGAGAGAAGAGAGTCAATCTGTTTGTCAGCGCAGTTGTCCAGGCAGGGCGAGGTGGGGGGTGGGGGGGTGGGGGGGTAATAGGGTGTGTTGGAGGGGGAGGGAGGGGGTGAAGGTCTGGGTTTAGCCAGGGATGTGTAGCGTCTGGAGGGGAAAGAGAGCTGGTCTGGCCGGCCTTGCTGTAGCCAGCCCTGCGACGCATGACGTCTGGGAGAGAGAGACACTTTGCATGGCTGGGGCTCAGCACTGAGCTAATGCTAGCTGGACCAAAGTCTTAGAATGAGTAGAACAGCATGGCGTTAGAATCCAATGAATATTTCACATTTTCCACCATGAACTATGGTGGCTGGCATGTAGACTTTGCCATTGCTGCATTTGTCTGAGAAAGGCATTCAATTCTGAGAGATGCCGTGATAAGTATAGAATTATAAAGCTTAACCTTTGCAGTGGGCTTAATCAGGGTCACACAGAGTGTTTCTTGGTAGTCTAAAGCAAATCTACTTTGAAACAGAAGTTTACACCTCACACACATGGTTATGGGCTCACAAAAAAGAAGACACCTGTACCATGTCAGATATAGAGTTAAAATGTATTCCATTTTGAGGTTTCATCCCAATATTACACTTTATATACATCGCAAACTGAAATATAACAAAACTGTTTTCGGTGTTTAAAAAATAACAATGTTTATTAATTATGAAATTATGAAAAGTAATAACATTCCACCCATGAGGCCACTAGGTCATTTGACTGCAGGAAAGGGCTACTCTAATCTTAATCTAATTAATCTTAATCTAAATCTTAGAATCTAAATTCTAAATCTGTAGCAAAAAGGATAAATCAAATATTTATGTAGTTAATAAACCTGGGAATGTTCTCTAATAAATATCATTCTGTGCACAGAACATTCGTTTGAATGGGAATGTTCGTTCTACTTCTAATTCTATGAAGTGTTGGGGATGTTTGTTGTTTTACTAATTCAACTTTTATGAGCTGTGTGGGCTGTCCCTGTTCAAGTGCTGAGGCTGCTGGCATAATGAGACAGGGTGTAGCTAGCTGGCTGTGCACATGGTGCCATGGTAGACTGAGATCCTACACAGACATTTAAAGGGCTACACATGAAGATGTCTGTATGTGCCAATTCAATGGTTTCGACTGCGTAAAAATGGCTGGGCAAAGATATATGAAGAGCATATACCGCCAACTAGTGGTCGATTATACATACTGCACTCTATGGCACATACTGAGGTATAAGGCGATAACAATATTGGTTTGATAATGATACACAGACTTACCATCAACTACAGGAGGCTGCTGAGGGGAGAACGGCTCATAATAATGGCCGGAACGGAGCAAATGGAATGGCATCAAACACACGGAAATCATGTGTTAGATGTATTTGATGCCATTCCACCGATTCCGCTCCACGTGCCCGTTCTCCCCAACAAAGGTGCCACAACCTCCTGTGCCATGAACTTAGGACTCGATTCAATCCGCAGCACCAAAGTTCAGCGCTATAGCGCACTTGAAATTAAAGTGCACAGCTCCTAGAAAACAGTCGCTTTCAAACTAGGGATCTCGTGGCTAACTGAGTGAGGTAAAACAGTACTTCTGCTCATAGATTATGCATGTATGAACTACACATTGACACATCCAGCCAAAAGTGGGAGGTTAAAAAAATACTAACTAGTCCCAAAGTTCCGGAGCATGTCTTTAAAGGTGTTCATGGAGAAGGCATTCATGGTAAACACTGCAAATGTTGGCTCAAGCAAAAATTATCTTTAGAAGGCGATTGTTGATCAAATCCCAGCCTATAATAAAATCTCATTGTCAGACCAAAGAAAACAAGTGAATTTCACTGCATATTTATTTCAAAACATGATAGAGTATATACATTTGCAAATCATGTTGAGGAAAAAATTGAACAGAAATCTGCTAAAATATACATCAAATAGTGATAAGCAGAATAATAATCATCGTACTATTCACCTGCTTAACATAAACATTCAAAATGTATAGCGTTGTAAAACAAAGCTAAGCAAATAAGATGTGATTATAGACAATGTATACAGAATGTTCATGACTTTATTAATTAAATTAAATTAATGATAAATGCCCCTCACTGTATACATAATAATATTTTCTGGATAAAATCATCATTATTCAACTATTTTCAGTAGTTACTCTTTACTCTAAACAAAAATATAATAATTACAGTATGAGAACTAGGTAGGATCTCTACGATTTCAAAGGTATGTTTCTTCCTAGTAAGGAAAGGCGGATTATGTAAAAACAGCAGCTCAGAATAAAAGCGATAAATCTTCGGATGAAAATCTCAGTATATGTCTGACAAATGGATATGGTTTTACTCAGTACTCTTTCTTTATTTTCTCCAAATGAATACAGATCTAAAGACAGTAGCTTGCGAGAGATACATACATTACACACCAGGATAAACTCAAATACTAGCACTAGGCTGGATTCTCTGAACGGACAAAGACAGATCTTCAAAGTCATGTCACACACACACACACACACACACACACACACACACACACACACACACACACACACACACACACACACACACACCTGCAGGTGCGTACACATCCATCCACCCACACACACACCCACACCCACACCCACACACACACACACACACACACACACACACACACACACACACACACACACACACACACACACACACACACACACACACACACACACACCTGCAGGTGTGCACACATTCATCCACCCACACCCACACACCCACACACACACACACACACACACACACACACACACACACACACACACACACACGTCATGTGTATAGATAGCTCTTTAAGACGAACACTGTAGTGACATCTGTCTGCATGTTCAATTAGGCATACACCTCACCACATTGGGGAACTGTGTGTGTGTGGTTGTGTGTGTGTGTGCACACATAGTGTATGTGTGTGTGTGTGTGTATGCATGTTTGACCAGAGTGTGTGTGTCAGTTCAGTGTGTGTCAGTTCATAATCTCCTAGCTGCAGCTCCTCCTATTGTGTTTGATGGGTTTAAATGCTATAACAAAGTGGGGATCACCTCTGTCACGTGCCTGGTGTGACCCGCACTTTAGGTAGTGGAGACTGGAGAGCTTACTATGGTTTGGTACTGGCATGTAAAAACACTGTCAATTCCATGAAACAACAGTATGACAGTTGTGTACACTGTTCTTCACAGTTTAATTGTTGTATTATTTAGCGCGTGTGTGTGTGTGGGGGGCATTTTTGAGGATTAAAAATATTGGGTTTGCATTTTCTGTTAGTAGGCTAAGGGTTAGTTAGTTTGTTTTTCTGACTTGGCCTACAGCACCACTGGAGCGGGAGTTTAAAGGGATAGGTTGGGATTTTGGCAATGAGTTTGAAGGAAGTTGCTAACTAGCATTAGTGCAATTGCTAACTAGCATTAGTGCAACAACTAGAAGTCTATGGGAACAGCTAGTATGCTAGCGGTTCCTGTAGACTTCTGGTCATAGGGTAACACTAGTTAGCATTGGTTCGCGAAACTATCTCCCTTCATACTGGACGCAGATACGTAAAAATGGTAGTAGATAAACGGCTTCATTGCCAAAATCCCAAACTATCCCTTTAAGGGTTAACAACACACATAAATACTCTAATCACTTCAATTACTTTTCTGACCAATACATTTAGGTAAAAGAAACATGCCAAATTGCCATTCTGCTTATGTGTGTGTGTGCGTGTGCGTGTATGTGCTTGTGTGTGTGTGTGTGTGTGTGTGTGTTGATCTTACCCATGTGACAGCGAGGGAAAAGTTTAGGCCATCCCTCATACATTCTCCTTCATTCATCAGCAGATAGGCATTTCTTAATTAATGTCACTGCTCTAGTGTGTCACCAGAAGTTTTACAGTGACCTTCAGTAAAATGACATATTGGCTATGTTCCAATATCCACACCAGCATACCACTCTGAATGCATGCCCCAATACAATGCTTCATTCTAAGTAGTATGCATGTTCTTGTGGGTATTGGAACAGAGCCTAGGTGTGGATAACCCAAATGTTTGTGACATCATATGACAGATGTCAAACTGACTGTTTTTCATAAATGTTGTCAACATCTGAATACTTCGACAGAGCTCCTTGTTTCTCTCTGGTTCCACAGTAGGCCTATGCACTGAACACACCATCACTGTGCAGGGAAAATAAATAAAATATATTATAAATATAAAATAAACGACAACAACTTCACGTAACACGAAGCATTCTGGCTGCCCAGGGGAATGGCTAAAGGGGCAGGGCCTAATAGTCCAGGTTAGGAAGAGTGTTTCTTGTTGGTTTGTGGTTCAGTTGAGGTTTACTTTTTTACTATTTTGTGGTTTAGTCCCTTGGTTAGTTAGTTCCTCTGTGTCTACCTAAACAACAATAGCTTCCCTCTTGTGGCAGGACCTCTAGAACCTCTCTCCCTCAGACACTGCTTGCTTGTCCCCCTCTCCCTTGTCCCCTCTCCCTTATTCCCATCTCCTCTTGCACCCCTCGCCATTGGCCTGCACCCCTCTCCTCTTGAATCCTTGTCCCTGGTCCCTCTCAGCCCTTTCCCTCTCTCCATTGTACTCTTCTCCTGTAGCACCCCTTGTTCCCCTGTCCTCTTGTCCCTATTCCCCCTCCATTCAGCCTGGTGGTCTGACTTTAGTTACAGTAGTTAGTTATTTCCCCTTCAGTCCTTAGTCCTCTCTGCTCTCAGTCCAATCCTCCACTGGCTGGAATAGTCCACTGGAGTTCTCTGTACGTCCTCCTCCTTGTTAGGGTCCATCCATTCATCCCCAGCCTTGTGGTCCTCTACTGGGGCTCCAGTTCGTCCGTTCCTCCCCTTGTTAGGTGAACTCAGTGTCCAGCTCCTCAGTGCTGCGGCCCAGGGTAGCAGTGGTCCTTGTGGTTGTCCCTGTGGTGGTCAGCGTGGTTGTCCTACTGGAGGTGGAGTGGGTGGAGGAGTGGACCTTGCTGATCTCCTCCAGGGCGCTGGCCAGAGAGTCCAGGTCCCCTGTGTCCTGGTGCTGGGCCTCCCACAGGCTGAGGATCACCGCCGATGGGCTCTCCTGACCTGCAAAGTAACACAGGTTCCTGGAGGTAGGGAGTGGGGAGGGAGAAGGGAGAGAGAGAGAGAGCGAGAGAGAGGGTGAGAGAGAAAGAGAGGGAGAGAGAGAGAGAGATAAAGCGTGTTAATATAGAATACAGCTTGATGAGTAGTTAACCAGATGATACAGGTCCCCTGTAGCTCAGTTGGTAGAGCATGGCGCTTGCAACACCAGGGTTGTGGGTTCATTTCCCACGGGGGGCCAGTATGAAAAATGTATGCACTCACTAACTGTAAGTCGCTCTGGATAAGAGCGTCTGCTAAATGACTAAAATGTAAATGTCTGCTTGTTCTGGAATAGATCCAATAAAAGGAACTGGCTGGGATTACTCATGAAGAGGTTTGGGAGACACTGGACAAATAAGGGGATGATGAAAAGGAAGAGGGAAAGAAAGAGATGCATATCACTGAGATCATTATGCTGAATATCAAAGTCAAAATCCTGAATATCAAATTCAGCTTCAACTTCCTACTCCCTCACTGCTATAGCACCACCTCAGCTGTTGTTACAACTCACATCCACCAGAAGGCACTGTTTCATTACAGTAGAGCTCTCCCTCCATTCTTGTCTCAGGCATGGTGATGATGTTCCCACATACCAAGATAAATAATTGCAAAAATCCGCTTAACAAGGTACAGCCATTCTCATTACATGCTGCTGGTGGCTTCCACTGGGTCGAAAATGCACCCGAAATCTTCTCCCATTCCGAAATGCCCCATGTTTGTTTTCCGACACAGTTTGCTGGAAAATGATTTGATGCACATGGAAATTCCTGGTCACTTGGCTTATGTCACCCTTTTATTCAGTAAACTTTGTTCCCCTTTTCCACACTCCTCAAAGACTGTTCCACACTTCTTATTGACTGTTTCTTCTTCTGCTGAGGGAATAGAGATCACCCATTATGGAACTGCTAAAATCTCCAACATCCTTAACAAATAACCCTCTGGCACCTATACCAGAAAGACTTCTACAGGGGAGGGATGGAGGGAAGGAAAGAAGGAGGGATGGACGCATGTGGAGATGTCGTTAATGAGGACAGTGTTTTAATATGCACTCGCTCTTTCCCCTTACAGCTCCAGGCTGAGACCTTCCTGCAGTTTACCCAAATACACAATCTCCTCCAACCATTGTGTGTTTGAGTGTGTCTCAGTACGTGTGTGTGTGTGTGTATATGTGTGTGTGTGTGTGTGTGTGTTTGTCTCAGTGTGTGGACGTGTTTAACTATACTTGTGGGGACCAGAAGTCCCCACAAGAATAGTAAACAAACACAAATTTGACCAACTGGGGATATTTTATTAGACCCCACAAGGTCAAATGCTATTTCTATGGAGTTTAGGGTTATGGTTAGAATTAGTGTTAGGCTTAGAATTAGGTTTAGGGTTGGGGGTTAGGGAAAATAGGATTTTGAATGGGACTGAATTGTGTGTCCCCACAAGGTTAGTTATACAAGACTGTGTGTATGTGTGTGTGTACAGATCTATAATGAGATCAGCAGAGTGTGTCTGTGACCTGGTCTCTGGTAGGGCTGCTTGGTGATAGCAGATAAGGACTGGCACAGTGGTGAAGGCCCAGATAAAAAGCCAACCAGTATGCAAATGACTGGGCACATCCATGTGGAGAATTGGTGGACAGAGTTGATGCAATCAAGGTTGATCCTTTCTCTAATTTTGTCATTTCAAAATGAGTCATTTGCAATCACATTGACCAAGCCAATAGAGCAACAAAATAGAATTTAGACACATTGCTGGACCTTGCAGTATCATTATTAATCCAGCTCAATAAAACTTATTAGACTCCCTAAATTAAATGGACTAAAATAGTGGCTGCTAGTCAAACATGATGAACATTGAAGGGGCCAATATAACAGTTGGACTACCAATCAAGGATGGGGAATCAGGGTTTCTGGGTGTATAGTACAGCAGGGAGTATGTGTGAGTGTGTGTGTGTGTGTGCGTGCAAGTGCGTATGGTATCTCACCTGTCTATGTGGAGTTTCTGTGCAAGCAGCTGCCAGTCCTTGCCCTTGGCGTTGGCTGTGTCGAAGGTGGCACAAATCCTCTGGCGGATGGACAGGGGGATCTTGAAGGCCCTGGACCCCGTCTGCGACGTGGTGGTACAGTTCGACTGAGTGAAGAAGGGGACTACCTCCTTTTCACACTGGAGGAAGAAACCATTGCAGGATAAAAACAAGAGGTGTCAGAGTGGTCATTTCTTTTCTACAGATAACAGAGGATTATATGGCTTCAAAGAGTTAAATCGATGAAATCTAGATGTCAAGAGGCCCCTGCGAGCTTCATTAAGAAAAGCCCTTCAGTCAAATCAGGAGAGATTCACTCTAATGAGAGAGCCTATTAGTATCACAGCATCACCTCCATATTGGATTCACACACACACACACACACTCGAGCATATGTACACACACATGCACGCACACGCACACAATTATGCAGACGGACAACGCACATGGACGCACTTGCACACACACACACACAAACAAACAACCCCCCCGACAAACACACTTCCTGCCATATATACACACAATTCCACCCACACACACACTCTTCCTCCCTCACACACTCCTCCCCTTACTTCGACCACAGAGGTGTAGACCTGGAGGATCTGCTCCTGACCCTTGACCTGACGCACACTGATCTTACAGGACAGCTGGGAGGAGGCGGGGCTGTAGCGCTCCAATGAGAAGGCACACTGCAGGGGCCGCTGGTTACTAGCCCACACCTGAGAGAACGAGAACTCCTAGAGGGGGAGAGAGACAGAGGGAGAGAGAGAGAAGGGGAGAGAGAGAGATCAATACATTAAATAAACTATAGACCTAATCTAGCTCTGTGCCAGTATTCACAAAGAGTCTCAGAGTAGGAGTGCTGATATAGAATCCATGTTGCCTTTTAGATCATAATGAATAAGATTACATGAACAGGGGGGACCTGATCCCACATCAGCACATCAACTCGGAGGCACATTTTGAATACAGACCCTGAATGACAATATTTACTAAATACAATGCCTGAATGCCAGCTAATTGCATTGCCCCCTTTCCTCTATTTCACCTTTTAATTATTAGTTCAGACCAGACCAGGTCAATGGTTTCTTTAGCCACTCAACGACCTCTGCTAATCAATGAAGGGAATACAATCAGCAGCCTCTTGGGGATTGGGTTGTGTACCCATAAGCAAACGGAATTGGAGATGGCCAGTCTGAAATGACTTGCTTAGTCAACATTCTGTCTTTAAAAGTCAACTCCGTTCCTATATACTGTGTGGTCATAGTTTTAATGTTAAACAAACACAACTACGAATCAGACTCTTTTGGGATCCTTCAAATAACATTATGATAGATAATGACTGAGAGCTTCCTATTGAGTACATATTTAGGCTGCATTCTAAATGGCACCATATTCCCTTCATAGTACACTACTTTTGACCAGGACCCACAAGGCTCTGGTCAAAAGTAGTCCACTATGAAGGGAATAGACTGCATGCTATATGGGATGCAGACTTGGAGTACAGCTCTAGAATAAAACTAGTAATGTATTAGATCTTAGATATACACTCAGTGGCCAGTTATTATCTAGTACTGGGTTGGACCCCCCATTTGCCTCCAGAACAGCCTGAATTCTTTGGGCATAGAAATGTTGTTCAATTGGTATCAAGGGACCTAATGTGTGCCAGGAAAACATTCCACACACCATTACACCACCTCCACCAGCCTGTACAGTTGACACCTAGCAGGATGGGGCCATGGCTGCTAATGCCATATCCTGACTCAGCCATCAGCATGACGCAACAGGAACCGGGATTCGTCGGACCAGGTTGGCAATGTTTTTCCACTCCTCAATTGTCCATTATTTGTGATCGTGTACCCACTGGAGCCGCTTCTTCTTGTTTTTAGCTGATAGGAGTGGAACCCGGTGTGGCTGTCTGCTGCAATAGCCCATCTGTGACAAGGATCGACAAGTTGTGCATTCCGAGATGCTGTTCTGCACACCACTGTTGTACTGAGCCGTTATTTGCCCTGTGTGTGGCCCGTCCGTTAGCTTGTACGATTCATACCATTCTCCTTTGACCTCTCATCAATGAGCTGTTTTTGCCCACAGGACTTCCGCTGACTGGATGTTTTTTTGTTTGTCGCACCATTCTCGGTAGAACCTAGACACTGTCGTGTGTGAAAAGTCCAGGAGGCCGTCCGTTTCTGAGATGGAACAGGTACGCCTGGCACCGATGATCATCCCATGCTCAAAGTCGCTTAGGTCACTTGTTTTGCCCATTTTAACATTCAATCGAATAGTAACTGAATGCTTTATATAGCAAGCCACGGCCATGCGACTGGTAGTATGGTAGGATGAACATTTTCGTGAATGGGGTGGTGTACAGTGCCTTGCAAAAGTATTCATCCCCCTTGGCGTTTTTCCTATTTTGTTGCATTACATGGAATGGACATACACAAAACCCTGAAGGAGCTCCACAGAGCTGGGCTTTACGGAAGAGTGGCCAGAATAAAGCCATTGCTTATAGAAAAAAATAAGCTAACACGTTTGGTGTTCGCCAAAAGGCATGTGGGAGACTCCCCAAACATATGGAATAAGGTTCTCTGGTCAGATGAGACTAAAATTGAGCTTTTTGGCCATCAAGGAAAACGCTATGTCTGGCGCAAACCCAACACCTCTCATCACCCGAAAACACCATCGGCAGGGAAGGCAACAAAATAGGAAAAATGCCAAGGGGGGTGAATACTTTCGCAAGCCACTGTACCTAATAAACTGTTCACTGAGCTTCTTCTACTCATTTACATTTACGTCATTTAGCAGACGCTCTTATCCAGAGCGACTTACAGTTAGTGAATACATCTTTTTTTTTATACTGGCCCCCCCGTGGGAATCAAACCCACAACCCTGGCGTTGCAAACGCCATGCTCTATCAACTGAGCTACATCCCTGCCGGCCATTCCCTCCCCTACCCTGGACGACGCTGGGCCAATTGTGCGCCGCCCATGAGTCTCCCGGTCGCGCCGGCTGCGACAGAGCCTGGATTCGAACCAGGATCTCTAGTGGCACAGTTAACACTGCGATACAGTGCCTTAGACCACTGCGCCACTCAGAGACGTACTCTCCCTGACCTTTGCCTCAGGTATTTCTCTCTCTCTCTCCTCTCTCTCTTCCTTCCCTCCCTTCCTCCCTCCCTCCCTCCTTCCCTCCCTCTCTTTCCCTCCACCCTCTCTCTCTCTCTCTCTCTCTCTCTCTCTCTCTCTCTCTCTCTCTCTCTCTCTCTCTCTCTCTCTCTCTCTCTCTCTCTCTCTCTCTCTCTCTCTCTCTCTCTCTCTCTCTCTCTCTCTCTCTCTCTCTCTCTCTCTCTCTCTCTCTCTCTCTCTCTCTCTCTCTCTCTCTCTCTCTCTCTCTCTCTCTCTCTCTCTCTCTCTCTCTCTCTCTCTCTCTCTCTCTCTCTCTCTCTCTCTCTCTCTCTCTCTCTCTCTCTCTCTCTCTCTCTCTCTCTCTCTCTCTTTCATCTCTCTCTGCTCTAGGAGAGCTGGTTAATATTCTGGCTAATTATTCTAATGGGATGTCACTGAAGGGCGTAACATCACAGAAAAGCACAGAACATGCACCACGCACACCCCTGGGAAGATAAGGAAATGTGTGTCTGTGTGTGTGTGTGTGTGCCTGGAAGTCATAATTAATTTTGTTTTGTGTGTGTGTGGAAGAGATAGTTATTGTCCCCTGCTGATGTGCCCTTGCCACAGTCCCTGCTCTTTGCTGTGACCACAGAGTAAGAAGAAGGGATTGTTGATGTAAGAAAGGACTCTGATGAAGGGATGGTTGATGGAGGAGAGGACTCTGATGAAGGGATGGTTGATGGAGGAGAAGACTGATGAAGGGATGGTTGATGGAGGAGAGGACGCTGATGAAGGGATGGTTGATGGAGGAGAGGACGCTGATGAAGGGATGGTTGATGGAGGAGAGGACTCTGATGAAGGGATGGTTGATGGAGGAGAGGACTCTGATGAAGGGATGGTTGATGGAGGAGAGGACTCTGATGAAGGGATGGTTGATGGAGGAGAAGACTCTGATGAAGGGATGGTTGATGGAGGAGAGGACTCTGATGAAGGGATGGTTGATGGAGGAGAGGACTCTGATGAAGGGATGGTTGATGGAGGAGAGGACTCTGATGAAGGGATGGTTGATGGAGGAGAGGACTCTGATGAAGGGATGGTTGATGGAGGAGAGGACTCTGATGAAGGGATGGTTGATGGAGGAGAAGACTGATGAAGGGATGTTGATACTCTGATGGAAGGGAGGTTTCTCAAATTATGGTGTTTTTATGCACGCACACATGCACCTGCAACCCCCCCCACACCCACATACCCCTACACTCACTCTCAACACACACACAATTCCCCTCCACACACACACACTCTGCCCTCCCCTACCTGGCAGGTGGTGAAAGGCTTGATGCTCCAGAGGAACTGGGGGATGTCCTGGATGGAGAGCTGCAGGCTGAAGGAGTTCCCCCTGAACAGCAGCGTCTTGGGCTCCTCCAGGAGACGACCGCCCCTCAGCCGCTCTGCCGACTCCACTTCCTGATAGGGGGAGAGGGGAGAACAGGGGTGAAGGAGGAGGAGGAGGAGGAGGAGGAGGAGGAGAGAGGGAGGGAAGGAGGGAGGAGGGAGGAGGGAGAGAGACGGAGGGAGAGAGAGGCGTAGGTGTTGGGGGGAAGAGGGACATCGGGGAAGGAGGTAGGAGGAGGGAGAGAGAGGGCGAGAGAGAGAGTGGGAGAGAGAAGGGAGATGAGTGGAGGAGAGAAAGGTGAGATAAAAGGGTTGAGAATGACGTTTTTTTGTGTGTGTTTACAGCGTTTCAGTACAGTTTAGATTACACAACATAGAAAACCAATATTACTCAGTCATTAATACAACCCCTCTACTCTATCTGGACTGAATTAAGAAACAGTACTCTGAACAACTAACTCCCCCCTGAAGATCTGAACAGCTCTAAACAGTTGAATTAAACAGCTCATGGGCAGATTAGGCATTCAGTTAGCCTCCTCTTCAAGAGAAAGCAAGTGGAAGAATTGCTTAAAAGGCATTTTTCAACAACTAGAAATCATTCCATAATAATTTCACGCATAGAATAAAACCCCCCAAACACACAAACAAACAAATAAAGAATAAATGAAGCAATCCTGGCATCAAAACGTCCAATGAATAAGATCAGAGAGCACAATACCCCTCAAATGCTGTTTCAGACACACACAGAGACAGAAATCAAGCCTGATCTTCCCGAATGGTGTTTGCTATTGATGAAAGGACTTAGGTGATTTCGCGCTTTCTGGGTTCTCATCTGTGGGTATTGTTGCGCTTCTCTATGGAGACCGGGAGCATTAGTGTGTGAGTGTGTGTGTGACACTAGTGTGTGTGTGTCTTTGTGTGTGTCTGTGCGTACGCATGTATGTGTGTTTGTCTGTGTGTGTGTGTGTACATGTGTGTGGGTACGTGTGTGTGTATGTGTGCATACATGTGTGTGTGTCTGCGTGTTTGTCTGTCTGCCGTCTCCATCACAAAATCGCCCCTGATCGATTCCTGGCTCGGCATCAGAAGGGAAATCATTTGTCGTATGAAGCTCAAACAAAAACCACCAAAACTGGACAAATGAACAAATAAACAGGGCAGAGTGACGGAGAGAGACGTAGAGAATTGGCTGGTGGGTTCCCGAATGCAATCTCTCTCTATTCACCATGCATGGCTCCCCTCTGACTGATGCGGATAGAACCCAAGCTGCTCTAGTGAGCCAAGCTCTGTCACATCACAACCTCTCTGGAGCATAACACACAGCCTCAAAGCAACTGGCTGCTGTCAGAGGTGTGTGTAGGTGTGTGTGTATGTGTGTGTGTGTGTGACTGCACTGCTCACAGGTGCATACCTCAGAGTGTGTGTGTGTGCCATTTTTGTGAACGAGGCAAAAAGAGGATAAAGGGTATCATTATGAGAGAGAATGTGAGTACGATAGAAATTAGTTTGTGTGAAAAAGCCATAGCTACTCTTCACTGTATACCATTCATACATCACCTCTTCTCAGAACTAAAGAGAGAACCCATCTAGTACCGGGTCGGACCCCCATATGCCTCCAGAACAGCCTGAATTCTTTGGGCACGCAAACGTTGCTCAATTGGTATCAATAGACCTAACGTGTGCCAGGAAAATATTCCACACACCATTACACCATCTCCACCAGCCTGTTCCTTTGAAACCAGGCAGGATGGGGCCATGGACTCATGCTGCTAATGCCAAATCCTGACTCGGCCATCAGCATGACGCAACAGGAACCGGGATTCCTCGGACCAGGTGGGCAATGTTTTTCCACTCCTCAATTGTCCATTGTTGGTGATTGCCTGCCCAATGGAGCCGCTTCTTCTTGTTTTTAGCTGATAGGAGTGGAACACGGTGTGGTCGTCTGCTGCAATAGCCCATCCGTGACAAGGACCGACGAGTTGTGCGTTCCGAGATGCCGTTCTGCACACCACTGTTGTACTGCGCCGTTATTTGTCTGTTAGTGGTCCGCCTGTTAGCTAGCACGATTCTTACCATTCTCCTTTGACCTCTCATCAATGAGAGCCCCCAGGACTGACGCTGACTGGATGTTTTGTGTTTGTCGCACCATTCTCGGTAAACCCTAGATACTGTCGTGCGTGAAAAGTCCAGGAGGCCGGCCATTTCTGATGGAACAGGTGCGCCTGGCACCGACGATCATACCACGCTCAAAGTCGCCAAGGTCACTCGTTTTGCCCATTTTAACGTTAAATCAAACAGTAACTGAATGCCTCAATGCCTGTCTGCCTGAATTATATAGCAAGCCACGGCCACGTGACTCACTGTCTTTTCGTGAATGGGGTGGTGCACATAATAAACTGCCCACTGAGTGTATATAATCGAATGAGAGCTTCTTCAACTCTCCCTGACCTCTCTCTCTCTCTCTCTCTCTCTCTCTCTCTCTCTCTCTCTCTCTCTCTCTCTCTCTCTCTCTCTCTCTCTCTCTCTCTCTCCCGCCCTCCGACTGCAATGTGTGCGTTCCCTGCTAGAACACCTTTAATTAACACACTGCAATTATTCAATTAAGCCCCAGAAAGAAGGCAGGGGAGGACATTTTGCATTGTTGTCTCTTGTCTTTGTAATTAAAAGTCCCTCCTCGTCTCCTAATCATCCAGTAACATCTCTCTCTCTCTCTCTCTCTCTGGCTGTGTGACTGGACTGGCTGATATCTGGTGGAGCGCGAAAATCAGACAGAGAAACCTCTTCTGGGCAAAACCACCAGCAGCGACACACTCACGCAATTGGACACGTTGTCTCAGAAACACTCACACACACCTGCAGGGGGTAGAAGGAGGTCACACACATGTGGGTCCCGAGCATGTATACACGGATACACATGCACACCAATACACTCACATAGAAACAAACGCAAACACACACACACACTCTCCTTCAAGCAAGCTGTCCTGTGTATAACCTTCACATAGTACTTTCTTAAAGTTATTCTGTCAGTTGAAATCTACCACTGCAGGCTAGCTCTTAGACGAGGGTTACTGCAATAACATCTCATGTTCTCAGAAAGCCCTCTACTGCCTATCACTCCACAGCCTAAACTGGTGTGATAGGCAGTCTATCCGTCCATCCGTCAGCCAGTCAGTCATACAGTTAGCCAGCCAGCCAACCATCCAGTCAGTCAGTCAGTCAGTCAGTCAGTCAGTCAGTCAGTCAAACAGCCAGCCAACCATCCATCCTTCCATCAATCCATCCATCCATCCACTCACCCACCCACCCACCCACACAACCCATCCATCCACCCACTCACCCAGCCCGTCCGACCCCCCATACCTGGAATGCGTAGGGGGTGTTGTCGACACAATACACCCTCAGGCTGTATCCCAGAGGGTTGGTGTTGTCTGCACTACCGAACACGGCCAACCTCAATCTCTTCACAGCCTCCTGGCTCAGTGGCTCCCCCACCAGGGCGTAGCGCCCTGGACTTTCCAACAGCAGGTGGCAGCACTGAGCCTCCAGCAGACAGTAGCAGGAAGTGCTCTCCTCCCCCACTGACATCACTTCCTGTGAGAGAAGAAAATAGAAGAAAAAGGAGTTAGGGGCGGGTTGGGGCATTAGGCTGATGGTGTTTAACATAATGACGAGGGAAAAGGCTGCAGACGGAAAAAGAAGCAATCAGCACATTGTGCATCGTGAACAGTAATGTGATTACATTTACATTTACATTTACATCATTTAGCAGACGCTCTTATCCATAGCGACTTACAGTTAGTGAGTGCATACATTTTCATACCGCTCACCTGTATGCATAGTCCATTTCTCTTTCATTCTTTGCTCAATGCCCCTCCAAAATCACCAACTGCACCCTCCCTGTGACCCTATGGCCCTGTCTGTATTAAGCTTATAAGGCATAGTTAAACCCTATAAAGCCAGGCTGTATAATATAGTAATGCAGTACCCTGGCCCAGCCTGCTACACCTGGCCCATTAGCCCTGCAGCAGACATTAGGGATCTATGTTTTACATCGCTCATCCCCACCAGACAGACAGGCAGCAATGGAAAAAACGGGAGTCAAACGCCTCCGCCACAAAGCCTAGCTGCATTAACGGAAAAATGTAGGGAGGGAGAGAGAGGGGGCAGAGGGAGAGAGGGGGAGGGAGAGAGGGGGAGGGAGAGAGAGAGAGAGAGAGAGAGAGAGAGAGAGAGAGAGAGAGAGAGGAGAGGGAGAGAGATGCTGGTAATGTCATTAATTCCTGCGATGGTTCACATTTGAAGAGGCTGCCCCGGCATTCTGCCTGAGATAAAGGGCTCACTATTTCACCGAAAAGGAGGCAGGTCTCGCCATGGCTCCTTCACATGGGCAAGACGAGGGACGCCTCCCTCTCTCTATCTCTCTAGAGGGACATCTCTCTCTTTCTCCATTTCTCATTTAAATTACCAATTTCTCTCTCTCCATGTTCACCTTCTCTCTCCTATTCTCTAACCTACAGCACACACACACACTCACTTGTCGACTGGTCTTTGATAGCTGCCTTTTGAGCGCCGAGCATCTCTCGCCGGCAAATTACATCCTGTGTAAATGCCATAGGCTGTGAATAGGCCAAGGCCTTGGGGCGTCATGGGCCCACCGCAAGGCACAAAGAGCTCTGAGCTTTGGGGTCACCTCCGCCTAGATGAGGTCCCGGTCGCTTTCCATAGCTCCTTTGATGAGGTTAGTTATACATTAACAGAATGTTGGCAATACCTCTGCTGGAATGGATAGACAGGTGGATTGATGGAGAAAAATGGAGGGTGTGGATTGATGTTGGAGCTCATAGCTCGAAAGAACGAGGGAGTCCCTCAGAGAGAGAGCGAGATGGAAGTTATAAGAGGCAGAAAGGCAGAGTTCAAGGGCTTTTTTGAGAGGCTTATGTGCTATTCAAAGGGCTAGCGGTCAGGAGGACCACATACTGTAAGAGAAGGCATAGACTTGAGTTTTCACTACCTTTCAAAGAAGTCCATGCTAACATGGGTTAGTGAAATAGTTCCTCCCAACTGGCAGCTCAATGAACCTCAGTGGAATAGAGGTTGACAAGTCAGTATGAAGAACAGAATGTGTGGAATTGAGATTGTGATTCTATCCTATTCTCAGTTCAAAGTTTTTGGGAAAAAGACAAGGTAAACACTGAATACTCCTGGATTTTTTGTACACTCTTAGAAAAAAGGGTTCCAAAGGGTTCTTCGGCTATCCCCATAGGTGAAGCCTTTTTGATTCCAGGTAGAACCCTTTTTGGTTCCTTTTTGGTTCAAAAGAGTTCTATCTGGAATCAAAATGGTTCTACCTGGAACCAAAAAGGGTTCTTCAAAGGGTGCTCCTATGGGGACAGCCAAATAACCTTTTAAGGTTCTACATAGCACCTTTGGAACAAAGAAATCAAGTGCATGGAACAAAGAAATCAAAATCAACTGTTGTCTCAGTCTAGTGTTTGGAAATGTTTCATTGGATGTGGGCATATTGGGTGGCATTTTCCTTGCACATTAACAGCCCACGCAGCAAGCAAAGTTGTGGAAAATAACCGTAACATTTTAAATAGACGGCACATAATCCCAGGCCTGTTTTGAATATAGCAGCCAGCGATGGTATCATCTGGAACGCATTTTAAGGTGTTTACTTCAACTCCGGTTAAATAATCTCAAAGATATTATAAAAGGAAAAGTTACACATAGTCTTTTTCCCAGTGAAGTGCAGAGAAATGTTTTATTGTTCCTCTAAATGTTCTGAAATGTTTTCAGGATAACCTCACCTCCCACTTGTTATCCTGCGTCTGCCTCTTGAGCCGGATGTTCCAGTTGTCGGCGGTGACCTCAGCGCAGTGGGCTATTGTCATGGCGACGGGGCAGGAGAGGTCGAGGCCCGGCGGACCGTACGTGACCTCTGGGCTCAGCAGGACCTCTTGACTCTCCTCTGATAGGGTACTGCTGAAAACACATACATAAATATGGATGGTCTAGACTCTGACAACACACAGCGTAAATACCTCTCCAAACTCTCCACAGACAGACAACATGAAAGTAAAATAAAAAATAGGCCATGTTTCTAAACAGTGGGTCATGGCTTTATTTGAGGAACACAGGGGAAAAATAAACATTAGGAGATGGTCCTATTCTTGGGAACACTCAAACTTTGATATGGGCTGCCAATCCTGCCTTCAGTCCAGAAGGGCCTACAGTACTAAACAGATTTCTACGGCCCAGCATGCAATGAAAACTGATGTCTGCTTGATTTCATACTATTTGAGTCTCAGCCATCCATCAGTCCTGCTGCTGCAGGCCTGGGGGTCAATCCCATGGTAGGTAGAGTGGCGCTGCTATCCCCTGCTTTCAAAGGGCCAAGCTAGAGTCTCCTGCCTCAGCCTTAGTGACAGGCCAGATTAGGATTTCAGCTGAACGGATTGATTTCAGCTAAACTGATTGACTGGACACTTTAATGAGGGGATCAGGACAACTGTGTGTTGAGTGAAACATCACAAACATCCAAATACTGACTGGCTGGAATGGCTGGAATAGGTCTGTTTGGGTAGCATTCTACTGTGTAGGCTAAACTGAGATTAAAGACACAAATACATACATTCACACACACACACACATCCACACACACACACACACACACACACACACACAGACAGACACATGCATACACATACACACTCGCATACACACACTCTCACACAAACACACACACACACACACCAACAACCATGGCTGTGTTATATAGTTTTCTGAAACATCAGTTAAACATGATATGGTGTGAACAAATGGTGTGAACAACCTCACTCGCCGCAGGATTTTCACCACTCTGCTTCATCGTTATTTATTTTTCGCTAATTACCAGTATGCTTCCACTGCCTATTGTGTCCAATCTGTCTCCATTGTTCCAATGAAAGCAATCAACAGCGAAACATTGACAGCAGTTGTGATCTCTCATCTAAAAATACAGAATAAATCAGCCAACAGCGGTGAAATCCTGCAGCTGTGCTGTGTGTGTGTGTATGTGTGTGTGAGTATGTATATGGTAATCAGGACCAGTCACCAAAGGAGCATCAAGGTTACCTGCAGATTGGACTCTGATAATTAGCCTGAAGAGAGGAGAATAAAGCTGTTTGTTTTCAAAGAAAACACGACTCGGAGCAAAGATTAAAAACTTGACCTTTTTCATGGTTCTGTTTCAGTATCTCGGGAACAAAGACAATTGATTTGTTCAATTGAATTAGTTTGAGAGGTGGATCAGGTAGGGTGACTTTGGGTTATTGATGTAATAGGCTTTTGTTTTATTAATGGATTGGAATGATTTGACTGCACTCTGAGAGAGAGGTTTGGCATTGTTTTACTGAGTGATATTCTGTGATCCACTGAAACGCTTATTCTTAAAACATACATATATTTAAAATAACAAATAAATAGACTACAATTTATTGGGCAGAAATTTGCTTCCGTAAACACGCTAAAATGAATAGTAACATGATTGCAACAAGAGAGATGGTCTACTGAAGGCCACCCCTAATTAACACTCCTTTCACTCTAGTTGTTGTATGTCTGGTGTCTGTGATGGGTGGCTCCTGGAGTGAGTAGTCATGCTGTACTTCGCTCCGCAGGTAATATGACACATTACATTACAATGGAACGATTTCATTAGTGTAATGTTAGCTAGCTACATAGTTGTCTTTGTATCAAAGATAAAGGTGTAGTATAGAGAAACTATCGAGGTTAGCTAGCCAGCTACATTCGTTCGCAGAGACGCCGTTTTTTCAAACAAAGTCAACACCGCAGCCATTGCTAGCTAGCTAACACTACCAGCTAGCAGTACTGTAGCAACTAAATACAATATCATTTTAGCCAGCTACATTCGTTCGCAGCGACGCCGTTTTTTCAAACAAAGTCAACACCGCAGCCATTGCTAGCTAGCCAACACTACCAGCTAGCAGTACTGTAGCAACTAAATCCTCTCCTCCCTTTCTGCATCTTTTGACTCTCTATGTCCCCTATCCTCCCGGCCGGCTTGGTCCTCCTCTCCTGCTCCGTGGCTTGACGACTCATTGCAAGCTCACAGAACAGGGCTCCGGGCAGCCGAGCGGAAGTGGAGGAAAACTAGACTCCCTGCGGAATGTCATCTTTTCACTCCCTCCTCTCTACATTTTCTTCCTCTGTTTCTGCTGCTAAAGCCACTTTCTACCACTCTAAATTTCAAGCCTCTGCCTCTAACCCTAGGAAGCTCTTTGCCACCTCCTCCTCCCCCTCCCTCCTCACTCTCTGTGGATGACTTTTCAACCATTTTGAAAAGAAGGTTAACGACAACCAATCCTCATTTATTAAGTCAAATGACACCGCTGGTCCTGCTCACACTGCCCTACCCTATGCTTTGACTTCTTTCTCCCCTCTCTCTCCAGATGAAATTTTGCGACTTGTGACGGCCGGCCGCCCAACAACCTGCCCGCTTGACCCTATCCCCTCCTCTCTTCTCTAGACCATTTCCGGAGACCTTCTCCCTTACCTCACCTCACTCATCAACTCATCCTTGACCGCTGGCTATGTCCCTTCCGTCTTCAAGAGAGCGAGAGTTGCACCCCTACACTCGATCCCTCCGATGTCAACAACTACAGACCAGTATCCCTTCTTTCTTTTCTCTCCAAAACTCTTGAGCGTGCCGTCTCTAGCCAACTCTCCTGCTATCTCTCTCAGAATGACCTTCTTGATCCAAACCAGTCAGGTTTCAAGACCGGTCATTCAACTGAGACTGCTCTTCTCTGTGTCATGGAGGCTCTCCGCACTGCTAAAGCTAACTCTCTCTCCTCTGCTCTTATCCTTCTAGACATATGTGCTGCCTTTGATACTGTGAACCATCAGATCCTCCTCTCCACCCTCTCCGAGTTGGGCATCTCCGGCGCTGCTCACTCTTGGATTGCATCCTACCTGACAGGTCGCTCCTACCAGGTGGTGTGGCGAGAATCTGTCTCCGCACCATGTGCCCTCACCACTGGTGTCCCCCAAGGCTCAGTTCTAGGCCCTCTCCTATTCTCTCTATACACCAAGTCACTTGGCTCTGTCATATCCTCACATGGTCTCTCCTATCATTGCTACGCAGATGACACACAATGAATGTTCTCCTTTCCCACTTCTGATAACCAGGTGGCGAATCGCATCTCTGCATGTCTGGCAGACATATCAGTGTGGATGTCGGATCACCACCTCAAGCTGAACCTCGGCAAGACGGAGCTGCTCTTCCTCCCAGGGAAGGACTGCCCGCTCCATGATCTCGCCATCACGGTTGACAAGTCCATTGTGTCCTCCTCCCAGAGTGCAAAGAATCTTGGCGTGACCCTGGACAACACCCTGTCGTTCTCCGCTAACATCAAAGCGGTGACCCGATCCTGCAGGTTCATGCTCTACAACATTTGCAGAGTACGACCCTACCTTACACAGAAAGCAGCACAGGTCCTAATCCAGGCACTTGTCATCTCCTGTCTGGATTACTGCAACTCGCTGTTGGCTGGGCTCCCTGCCTGTGCCATTAAACCCCTACAACTTATCCAGAACGCTGCAGCCCGTCTGGTGTTTAACCTTCCCAAGTTCTCTCATGTCACCCCGCTCCTCCGCACACTCCACTGGCTTCCAGTTGAAGCTCACATCTACTACAAAACCATGGTGCTTGCCTACAGAGCTGTGAGGGGAACGGCACCTCCTTACCTTCAGGCTCTGATCAGACCCTACACCCAAACGAGGGCACTACGTTCATCCACCTCTGGCCTGCTAGCCCCCCTACCTCTACGGAAGCACAGTTCCCGCTCAGCCCAGTCAAAGCTATTCGTTGCTCTGGCACCCCAATGGTGGAACAAGCCCCCCCACGACGCCAGGACAGCGAAGTCACTGACCACCTTCCGGAGACACTTGAAACCCTACCTCTTTAAGGAATACCTGGAATAGTATAACAGTAATCTTTCTACACCCCCCCTCCCCCAGTGGTGGTTGTCCCACTGGCTATCCTAAGTTGAATGCACCAATTTGTAAGTCGCTCTGGATAAGAGCGTCTGCTAAATGATGTAAATGTAAATGTAAATGTAGATCTTTCATCCATCTACCGCAACTCCTCCTAACAACCTCACAATCTCCCTCTCACACCTCCATCCTCCGTCACACACACTTTCCCTTTCACACCCTTCACTTGATCTCTCATTCACACTCTGTCACCTGTCGGATCTCTACAGAGGTCTCCTGACCTTGTATTAAGGTGGGCTGTACTGTGATGGCCTGACAAGCATCAAATAATAACACTCCAAGGCACTAACACCTTGTGGGAGTTTCATTGTTTCATTTAGAAAAACAAACAACAACATAATAACCTTGGATATCATGCACTGTTCCCCACAGTTTCAAGCTCAGGTTTTCAGTGCACAACAAGACCTTGTTAGCTCGCTGAGTCGAAGCCAAGGCTTTAAAGCTGGAAGCTTTGAGCAAAGTGACTCATCAGATGACGCTAGCTCCGTGAACTACCTCTGCTACAAACACGTGACATTAAAAACACTGAAGGACAGAGAACCTTTCTGTGTGTGTTCGGCATTAGGCTCCCCAATTCCTCTCACCACTAACTTTCCAACTCAACTCAGCACCTCTAACTCAGAGTGCTAACTGCTCTCCTGATCTCTCAATGCCATCTCATACCCACGCTCCCCACCATGGCCTCCAGACTGCTGTGTGGAGACTCTGCAGACACAAAGAGAACCCAATAAGGCCCGGAGAGGAAAAGCCTCTCATCTCAGTCTCCATAATGCAGCCCTCGAGCTGCCAAGGCTGGGCTGATCAATTCCTATTCTGCAGCCGAGTGGAGAGCCACCGCCAACTGCCTCATGTAGATGGCTTCGGCCTGAAGTCTGAATAGGAAGAAAAGATACAATTTATCCCAGGGTCTCTCCAAGTGCTTGTCAAAAGATAGGGCTGTGATTGACAGCTCAGTGTGATCAGAGGTGCGCTGCGTCCCCAGGCTCCCTCTAACGCCAGGCAGGAAGTAAACAGCAAGCAGCCTTATCGGGACCAGGCAGGAACCTAAAGGAGGGGGCTCAGGGAGATTAGGGAGTGTATTGAGTAGTGCACACCTCACAGGACAGACACATGCAGTCCACTCCTAAGCTCTGAGGCGTAAACTATAGGTGACCTTTGATCCCTATCTTTACCCTTGCTACCCAGAAGCCTCTGGGGTGGAGAAAGAGTGGGGTGAAAGGGATTGTATCCGTATTTGATGCCAAGTGACATTCAACTCCTAGTCGAAATGGCATTTCCTTGATGGGTCCAGCTGGGATTAACCTGGTTGTCAGGGGTGATAACTTGTTGGCATGTTTTCATACAGATGTGTTTGAGATAATTAGATTTTTGGTCTGCAAGGACTAACAGGTGCAAGAAAAGTCAACAGTATTACATTTCTTGTGAACGTCTTCTATCTGTCGTGCCATTTCCGCCTTGAGTAATAGCTTGGTGAAAGTCTTAACAGCTAAGTCACGGCTATGGGCTCTCCATAGCAGGCAATAGTCACCTAGACTCTCTATTTGTCTGTCTTGTTCTATCTGACTACATGCCAAACAATGGCAGATTGCCTCAACACTGAAGACTTTAACATTCACAGCTTTAACCAGTCACAGAGGAAGGAGATGGTGTCATGCTTAAGCGTAAAGACCCAGAATGGAGAAGGCTGAGCCAGTCGCTCAGGGTCATTCTGCAATCTGCAGGGCCGTGTCAGCAACTGAAAGCCTCTTCCTGACACATCATGTCCTCCCCTGTAGAGTGTGCAAGATGAGCTAAGACCGCATGCTGGGCGGAGTGTGTGTGTTTGTATGTGGGAATGTGTGTGTATGCATGCTCATGCCCGGGTGTGTGTACAGTATGTGTGTGCGAGCTTGCATACATTCATGCGTGAGTTTGGGTGTTAAGAAGTGGGAGAGAAAGCGTGAGGAAGAGGGGAAACAGGATGAGAGATAGCGTGAGATGAAGTGGTAGAATAAATACAAAAATATTGCTTTGGTACTATTTTTACAAGTATATGGTGAATTTGAAAAACTCTTAGTACAAAACTCCAAACTGGTAACACTTGTAACGCAGCCAGTCCTACCATTCAAAACATTTAATTGTGCATTCATTTTGTTTGTAGACATATTTCACCACACAACCATTAATCCAAAATATAAGTGTACTGTGAAATATATACTGAGTATACAAAATATAAAGAACACCTGCTCTTTCTATGACATAGACTGACCAGGTGAATCCAGGTGAAAGCTATGATCCCTTATTGATGTCGCTTGTTAAATCAATTTCAATCACTGTCACACCCTGACTTATGGGACTCTAGTATGTTGAGTCAGGGTGTGGAGATCTATGTCATTATTTCTATGTTCTCATTCTAGGTTTTGTGTTTCTATGTTTGGCCGGGTGTGATTCCCAATCAGAGGCAGCTGTCGCTGGTTGTCTCTGATTGGGGATCATACTTTAGTAGCCTGTTTGTTATCATTAGTTGTGGGATCTTGTTCCGTGTATAGGCTTGTGTTGTGTTTAGCCTGAGGACTTCACGTTACGTTGTTTTGTTGTTTTTGTTCGTGTGTTTATGTTAATAAATAAACATGTATGCATTTCACGCTGCGCCTTGTTCTGACCCGTCCTTCAACGAGCGTGACAGAAGATCCCACCAAACACGGACCAAGCAGCGTGCCCAAGAGGAGCAAACACCCTGGACACAGGTGGGGAAGATGTGGTCTTGGGAGGAGATATTTGTGGGGAAAGGACCATGGGCGAAGGTAGATGCCCAGGCAGGAGAGGAGAAACGGTGACCAAAAAGGACTCGGTCAGGAGGAAAGCCCGAGAAGCAGCCCCAAGAAATGTTTTTTTGGGGGCACACGGGGTGGTTGGCGGAGCCAGGGTTCAGAGCAGAGCCAACTCCCCGTAGTCACGCTAGGAAGCGTGTGGACGTGCAGGATCTGTGTTATGCGGAGCTACGCAGTGTGTCGTCAGTGCGCCGGCACAGTCCAGTGCGTCCTGTGCTAACGCCACACACGTGCCGTGCGAATATGGGTATCCAGCCAGGACGGGTTGTGCCGGCTCAACGCTCCTGGTCTCCAGTACGCCTCCTCGGTCCAGCATATCCTGCGTCGGTTCTACGTACTGTGTCGCCAGTGCGCGTGCACAGCCCAGTGCGTCCTGTGCTAACGCCACACACTTACTGTGCGGAAGTGGGCAGCTCTACGCTCCAGTCCTCCACTGCGCCTCCACAGTCCGGTACGCCCCGTACCTGCTTCCAGCACCAGGCCAGTGGTGCGTGTTCCCAGTCCGGTATGACCCGTGCCTGCTCCCCGCACCAAGCCAGTGGTGCGTGTCGCCAGTCCGGCCCGGCCCGTTCCTGTTCCTCGCACAAAGCCAGTGGTGCGTGTTCCCAGTCCGGTACGGCCCGTGCCTGCTCCCCGCACCAAGCCAGTGGTGCGTGTCGCCAGCCCGGTACGCCCCATACCTGCACCCCGCACCAAGCCAGTGGTGTGTGTCCCCAGTCCGGCCCGGCCCGTTCCTGCTCCTCGCACTAGACTAGTGGTGCATGTTCCCAGTCTGGCCCGGCCCGTTCCTGTTCCTCGCACCAGGCCAGTGGTGCGTGTCGCCAGTCCGGCCCGGCCCGTTCCTGCTCGTCGCACCAGACCAGTGGTGCGTGTTCCCAGTCCGGTCCGGCCCGTTCCTGTTTCTAGCACCAAGCCAGTGGTGCGTGTGTCCAGTCCGGCCCATGCCCGTTCCACCGGTGCCTGGTCCGGCACCGGTCAGCTGCTCCACTCCGGAGCCAGAGCAGTCCGCTCCACCGGTGCCTGATCCAGCTCCGGTCAGCAGTTCCACTCCGGAGCCAGAGCATTCCGCTCCACCGGGGTCCAGTCCAGCTCCGGTCAGCTGCTCCACTCCGGAGCTAGAGCAGTCCGCTCCACCGGTGCCCAGTCCAGCTCCGGTCAGCGGCTCCACTCCAGAGCCAGAGCAGTCCGCTCCACTGGTGCACGGTCCAGCTCCGGTCAGCGGCTCCAGTCCTGACCCAGACGTCAGCCCCTCTCCAGGTTCGGGGTCTCCCACACCAGGGCCCAGACAGGGCTTGGTGCATTGTGGGAGGATTGCCGATCCAGGCCCAGATGTCAGCCCCTCTCCAGGTTCGGGGTGTCCCACACCAGGGTCCAGACAGGGCTTGGTGCATCGTGGGAGGAAGGAGAGGGGAAGCAGCGCGCCGAGGTCCAGACAAGACCAGGGGCGCAACGGGGAGGCTGAGAGAATGTGGTCGTCACGCCCGGAGCCAGATCCGCCTCCGAAGCAGAATGCCCACCCGGACCCTACCCTGTTATGTCAGGTTTGTGCGGTCGGAGTCCGCACCTTTGGGGGGGGGGTACTGTCACGCCCTGACTTATGGGACTCTTGTATGTTGAGTCAGGGTGTGGAGATCTATGTCGTTATTTCTATGTTCTCATTCTAGGTTTTGTGTTTCTCTGTTTGGCCGGGTGTGATTCCCAATCAGAGGCAGCTGTCGCTCGTTGTCTTTGATTGGGGATCATACTTTAGTAGCCTGTTTGTTATCATTAGTTGTGGGATCTTGTTCCGTGTATAGGCTTGTATTGTGTTAAGCCTGAGGACTTCACGTTACGTTGTTTTATTGTTTTTGTTCGTGTGTTTATGTTAATAAATAAACATGTATGCATTTCACGCTGCGCCTTGGTCTTACCCGTCCTTCAACGAGCGTGACAATCAGTGTAGATGAAGGGGAGGAGACAGGTTAAAGAAGGATTTTTAAGCCTTGAGACATGGATTGTGTATGTGTGCTATTCAGAGGGTGAATGGGACAAGACAAAATATTTAAGTGCCTTTGAACGGGGAATGGTAGTAGGTGCCAGGCGCACTGGTTTGTATCAAGAACTGCAACACTGCTGGGTTTTTCTCGCTCAATAGTTTCAAAGCCAAGAATGGTCCACCACCCAAAGGTGATCCAGTCAACTTGACACAACTTTGCGAAGCATTGGAGTCAACATAAGCCAGCATCCCTGTAGAACACTTTCGACACCTTGTAGAGTCCATGCCCTGACCAGTTGAGGATGTTCTGAGGGCAAAAGGGGAGGTGCAACTCAATATTAGGAAGGTGTTCCTAATGTTTGAGTATACTCAGTGTGATGAGTACATTGGTTTAATCACCAAAACACAACATAATTATATGGTCTTAATTTAGTTATTTTAACAACCAGTTAATCCAATAGTAAAACATGTAAGATACATGTTTCAAAATGAATGAATGTTTTATTCTACAGTACTGTAAATTACAGTACATTACACTGTTTTCACATTAGGCACATTTGCACTACCCATTAAAATTGACTGAACATACATTTCCATCATTTATATCCCATGTGTGATCAAAGGTGTGATCATTGAAGAGCTCTTTCACAATGTAATCGAATTAAAGAAATTAAGGAAACATTATGTTTAGAAGGCACTAGTTTGCATCAAGCCTGTCTTATCGAAATTACAGTAAATATGCTCATTGTTCATGCACCTGGGGACAAACCTTTTGTCATGGAGAATCCAAGCCTGACATTGGTCTGGATTGAAATTACTGCATGGCTCATCCATGGCCTGAAGGAGGGTGGTGCGCTCATGGGGATGGCAATCATACATATTCCACCTGTATTGTAATCGTGTATTGTATTTTACAGTATTGTATTGTAATTATGTATTGTAGTGGTCCTGTACGTGGCTCAGTTCATAAGAACATGGTACTAGCAACACCAGAGTTGTGGGTTCAATTCCCTCTGGGGTCACATACCAAAATGTGTGGACTGTTGTCACTTTGGATAAAAGTATCTGCTACGTAAATGGCAGATTTTAGAAATGTTTGATAAATGTATTAAAAATAAAAAACAGAAATACCTTATTTACATAAGTATTCAGACCCTTTGCTATGAGACTCGAAATTGAGCTAAGGTGCATCTTGTTTCCATTGATCATCCTTGAGATGTTTCTATAACTTCATTGGAGTCCACCTGTGGTAAATTCAGTTGATTGGACATGATTTAGAAAGGCACACACCTGTCTATATAATGTCCCACAGTTGACAGATCATGTCAGAGCAAAAATCAAGCCATGAGGTCGAAGGAATTGTCTGTAGAGCTCTGAGACAGGATTGTGTCGAGGCACAGATCTGGAGAAGGGTACCAAAACATTTCTGCAGCATTGAAGGTCCCCAAGAACACAGTGGCCTCCATCATTCTTAAATGGAAGAAGTTTGGAACCACCAAGACTCTTCCTAGAGCTGGCTGCCTAGCCAAACTGAGCAATTGGGGGAGAAGGGCCTTGGTCAGGGAGGTGACCAAGAACCAGATGGTCACTCTGACAGAGCTCCAGAGTTCCTCTGTGGAGATGGGAGAACCTTCCAGAAGGACAGCCATCTCTGCAGCATTCCACCAATCAGGTATTTATGGTAGAGTGGCCAGATGGAAGCCACTCCTCAGTAAAAGGCACATGACAGCCCGCTTGGAGTTTGCCAAAAGGCACCTAAAGGACTCTCAAACCATGAGAAACAAGATTCTCTGGTCTGATGAAACCAAGATTGAACTCTTTGGCCTGAATGCCAAGCGTCACATCTGGAGGAAACCTGGCACCATCCCTACGGTGAAGCATGGTGGTGGCAGCATCATGTTGTGGGGATGTACTTTGGCGGCAGGGACTGGGAGACTAGTCAGGATCGAGGGAAAGATGAACAGAGCAAAGTACAGAGAGATCCTTGATGAAAACCTGCTCCAGAGCGCTCAGGACCTCAGACTGGGGCGAAGGTTCACCTTCCAACAGGAAAACAACCCTAAACACAAAGCCAAAACAACGCAGGAGTGGCTTCGGGACAAGTCTCTGAATGTCCTTGAGTGGCCCAGCCAGAGCCCGGACTTGAACCCGATCGAACATCTCTGGAGAGAACTGAAAATAGCTGTGCAGCGACGCTCCTCATCCTACCTGACAGAGGTTGAGAGGATCTGCAGAGAGAAATGGGAGAAACTCCCCAAATACAGGTGTGCCACACTTGTAGCGTCATACCCAAGAAGACTCTAGGCTGTAATCGCTGCCAAAGGTGCTTCAACAAAGTACTGAGTAAAGGGTCTGAATACTTATGTAAATGTGATATTTCAGTTTAGCGTTTTTTTTTTTAATGTACTAAAATGTCTAAAAACCTGTTTTTGCTTTGTCATTATGGGGTATTGTGTGTAGATTGACGAGGGAAAAAAATTATTTAATCAATTTTAGAATAAGGCTGTAACGTAACAAGATGTGGAAAAAGTCAAGGGGTCTGAATACTTTCTGAATGCACTGTATATTACGGTATTACAGCAGTGTGACCCCCACATCAAAAAGATCCCAGCAACTTCATTTTGGATACATGTTTACTGTATAGAGGACATTCTGGATAATTTACGTATTGGTATTGTATTGTATCACTGTAGGAGCTAGAAACACAAGCATGTCACTGCACCTGCTGTAACATCTGCTAATCTGTGTAACCAATAAACTTTGATTTGTTACATACAGTACATCTCAGATTTTGTCAATATCAGATTTAAAAAAATGTTTTGTCATCATCATAGTAGTACATTCAAGTATATATCATACTTTTTAAGTTTCAACTTAACGACATACATTCTCATTATGTAGTTCTCAAAATCTGTAGTAGACAAACCAGTTTATCAATGTATAGGTTTACCAAATGTTTAAGTGATCATCAATTGAGAGCAGTGAGATTAAGTAATAGTAAAATGTATTTTAACAAAAGATAAGATAATCATATCAAAAGTAATGTGATAATTGCATTGTGAAAGGCAATTACTTCATATGAAGATGTGAAACATTTATTTCTAGATGAAACACTGATTAATTTTGGTGAAAAAGTGACTGTATGATTTTCTGTGTTGTACTTAGTCAATTGAAAATGTGCTTACAGTTTTGAAACAACTGCCTTTTTGATTATCTGTTTTGAGTTTTGTACTAAGGGTTGTGAAAATGTACCACATACTTGTGAAAATTGCACCAAAGCGATTAAAAAAAGTGTATAAGAAAGAGAGAGCTAGATGGAAGGAAGAAGGGAGGCAGGTAGCCTGGTTCTCTGTGTCCTGTCTGTGTGTCCTGTCTCACCTGCTGCTGTCCTCCTGGTTGATGACCATGTACATCTCCCAGGTAATGTCCTCAGCTATCCCCCCATGGGGCACCAACAGACTCACACCTACACAGAGAGAGAGAGAGAGAGAGAGAGAGAGAGAGAGAGAGAGAGAGAGAGAGAGAGAGAGAGAGAGAGAGAGGGAGAGAAAAAAAAAAAAGAGAGGGAGAGAGAGAGAGAGAGAGAGAGAGAGAGAGGGAGAGAGAGGGGGGGAGGGAGAGAGGAGAGAGAGAGAGAGAGAGAGAGAGAGAGAGAGAGAGAGAGAGAGAGAGAGAGCGCGAGAGAGAGAGAGAGAGAGAGAGAGAGAGAGAGAGAGAGAGAGAGAGAGAGAGAGAGAGAGAGAGAGAGAGAGAGAGAGAGAGAGAGAGAGAGGGGGGAACAGAGGAGATGATCACGAGGCACATATGCACATGCACGCACGTGCGCACACACACACACACACACACACACACACACACACACACACACTACGCTCTCACTCTCACACAGCCCAACATTCCTGTCTCCTGTCCCTTGTGGCACTTTTATCTACTGGCAAGTTAGATTGGCACTCTAGAGAGTAATTGTTTGTGGGCTTCAGTGTCGGTGGTAGTATGTGTGTGTGTGTGTGTGTGTGGTGCACTGTTGACAGCATTGATTTGAGAGCCCCAGATGCCCTGTCTGGCCGTCACCTCTCTGGCTGTCACCTGCCCTAAATAGACCTGACAGCCCAGCAAGTGTGTATGTGTGCCCCTGTGTTTGTGTGTGTGTGTGTGTGTGTGCGCTTCTGTGTATGTGTGTGTGTGTGTGGGAGCATTCAAACATCCATGTCTGTGTGTGCTTGCATGTGTGTGAGTGTGCTACATTGCCCTTACGAACCACAAACCTGTATTGGGGACCACCAGCCTCCCACCCGCATGTCCGAACACCCCGGCCATCCTGAGAGGGGGCCTGGAGGGCGTAGACGGTGCGTGGGGGGCAAGTAGGCTCTTCTCCCTCCTCCCTCTCAGGGTCCCCTCCACCCGTACCCCACTGTAGTCGGGCGCCAGCCCCCGGGGGAAGGTCTGGGGGTGGGCTTTCTGGGCGTGGTACTCGGCCCCCCTCTCTGACACGCCCAGGGACACCATGAAGGAGGAGTGAACTTTGACCTTGAGGTCGGGCAGTGGGTCGAAGAGCGAAGGCTCCTGGGAAATTAGCTCTTTATCCATGGAGTCCTGGAAGCAGATGGGGCTGGTGTACGTCCGTGACACTGTCAGGTCCGGCTGCAGGGATGAATTGATCAACAGGGGGTTGCCTGGAGAAGAGAAAGAGTCCCAGAGGAGTCAGATACTGTCCTTCTCCCAGAAAACACATCTGTTTACAGACTCTTCTACATGGGTTTTCATCAGGGTGTTATCATATGATGGTATACACAGATGAACACTGGGCCACTGGTGGTTGCTGACAGCAGCATGCCAACTATCGGTTACCCATGGTTGGTGTACTGTTGGGCTGCTCACGGCATCGGACGCAGGTCTGATATTAGCTTGCCTACAGTGGTATGCTAACTGTTAGTCTCCAGTCGTCCAATAAGTGACACACTGAATGTCAATTACAGCTGGAGGGCAAGCCCTGGCAACATTTGTGTCAAAACAACTTCCTGGTCCAAACGGCGCCCATCTCTTCACCATGGCAACTGGGGTGCTAAAAACACCTCACCATGACAACGGGAGTTGCCACAAAGTCCTTGTCAAGGCAAAAAATATGGAACAAAAGCCTCTCCATAGCAACGACTAACTGTGTAAAACTCTCTGCTACAGGCCGGGCTAGAGTGGGAGGTGACGGAGCTAATGAGATTTTATACTTGGTGTGTGTGTGTGTGTATATACAGTGGGGGAAAAAAAGTATTTAGTCAGCCACCAATTGTGCAAGTTCTCCCACTTAAAAAGATGAGAGAGGCCTGTAATTTTCATCATAGGTACACGTCAACTATGGCAGACAAAATGAGAATTCTTTTTCCAGAAAATCACATTGTAGGATTTTTTATGAATTTATTTGCAAATTATGGTGGAAAATAAGTATTTGGTCAATAACAAAAGTTTCTCAATACTTTGTTATATACCCTTTGTTGGCAATGACACAGGTCAAATGTTTCCTGTAAGTCTTCACAAGGTTTTCACACACTGTTGCTGGTATTTTGGCCCATTCCTCCATGCAGATCTCCTCTAGAGCAGTGATGTTTTGGGGCTGTCGCTGGACAACACGGACTTTCAACTCCCTCCAAAGATTTTCTATGGGGTTGAGATCTGGAGACTGGCCACTCCAGGACCTTGAAATGCATCTTACGAAGCCACTTCTTCGTTGCCCGGGCGGTGTGTTTGGGATCATTGTCATGCTGAAAGACCCAGCCACGTTTCATCTTCAATGCCCTTGCTGATGGAAGGAGGTTTTCACTCAAAATCTCACGATACATGGCCCCATTCATTCTTTCCTTTACACGGATCAGTCGTCCTGGTCCCTTTGCAGAAAAACAGCCCCAAAGCATGATGTTTCCACCCCCATGCTTCACAGTAGGTATGGTGTTCTTTGGATGCAACTCAGCATTCTTTGTCCTCCAAACACGACGAGTTGAGTTTTTACCAAAAAGTTATATTTTGGTTTCATCTGACCATATGACATTCTCCCAATCCTCTTCTGGATCATCCAAATGCACTCTAGCAAACTTCAGACGGGCCTGGACATGTACTGGCTTAAGCAGGGGGACACGTCTGGCACTGCAGGATTTGAGTCCCTGGTGGCGTAGTGTGTTACTGATGGTAGGCTTTGTTACTTTGGTCCCAGCTCTCTGCAGGTCATTCACTACGTCCCCCCGTGTGGTTCTGGGATTTTTGCTCACCGTTCTTGTGATCATTTTGACCCCACAGGGTGAGATCTTGCGTGGAGCCCCAGATCGAGGGAGATTATCAGTGGTCTTGTATGTCTTCCATTTCCTAATAATTGCTCCCACAGTTAATTTCTTCAAACCAAGCTGCTTACCTATTGCAGATTCAGTCTTCCCAGCCTGGTGCAGGTCTACAATCTTGTTTCTGGTGTCTTTTGACAGCTCTTTGGTCTTGGCCATAGTGGAGTTTGGAGTGTGACTGTTTGAGGTTGTGGACAGGTGTCTTTTATACTGATAACAAGTTCAAACAGGTGCCATTAATACAGGTAACGAGTGGAGGACAGATGAGCCTCTTAAAGAAGAAGTTACAGGTCTGTGAGAGCCAGAAATCTTGCTTGTTTGTAGGTGACCAAATACTTATTTTCCACCATAATTTGTAAATAAATTCATTAAAAATCCTACAATGTGATTTTCTGGATTTTTTTTCCTCAATTTGTCTGTCATAGTTGACGTGTACCTATGATGAAAATTACAGGCCTCTCTCATCTTTTTAAGTGGGAGAACTTGCACAATTGGTGGCTGACTAAATACTTTTTCCCCCCACTGTATGTGTGTGTGTGTGTGTGTGTAAGTGTGTTTGTGTGTGTGTGTGTGTGTGTGTGTGTGTGGTGTCTGTGTCTGTGTGTGTATGTGTGTGTGTTATACTTGGGAAAGATTCTTAATCTTTACAACTTCAAGCTTTGTAGCTACTAAGAAGACAGTAAATGGTGTACCAAAGCTGGGTAAACGGTTGAGCAGATGGGAAAACTGAGACTTGGTGGGACCCTAGACTTTCATATGCTCATCCAAGCTTAAGCTAGCAGATCACAGGACCAAGCTAACAGGCAGTTAACAGGCAGTTATCTCCATTTAGACTGTATCTCTTCTCAGCTCCATGGAGTGTGTTTGCATCTCCTATGGCACTCCATTCACTATAGCTCACTACTTGGCTTGAGCCCTATGTGGGCTATATATAATGTCCTGTAGGGTTCTGGCCAAAAGTAGTGCACTATTTTTTATATTTATTTAACCATACTGAGGTCATACTGAGTCATACTGTCATACTGAGACAAATGTCTATTTTACAGATGAGCCTTGAATTACATAAATTACAGAAAATAATAATAATAATATGCCATTTAGCAGACGCTTTTATCCAAAGCGACTTACAGTCATGTGCGCATACATTTTTACGTATGGGTGGTCCCGGGGATCGAACCCACTACCCTGGCGTTACAAGCGCCATGCTCTACCAATTGAGCTACAGAGGACCATACATCAAATACACACATCAAAATATAAATGCAAGCAGAAAGAAAAACACCGTCATAAAAAACAAACACATTCATCATTAAAAAGGTCCTCAATCAGCTTTCTGAATTGCCCTAGAGGCACCAAAACATCAAATGTAAGAACATTTTGAAGATTGTTCCACAAATAAGGTGCAAACTAAAAGCTGATTTACCTAACTCAGTAGACTCCTCTCTTGGTGTGTAGGCTACAATATGAGAGGGCTGTGTATAACCCTGTGTGTATATTACCCCAATTCTCTGGGAGGACAGAGGCCCCAATAAAATCACAGCTTTCTTCTTCCTGCTGTGTGATCAATTCTATCACTCGTCTCTGAAGAGGCTGTCGCCAAGGAGACCAGCCGTGTCACAACCATGGAAATAGGGCTCAATCTTTGGGTCGACACATCACCCTTTTTCTCTCTCCATTTTTCCAGTGACGCAACAGTGCAGATGCTCTGTTCAACACAGGCCATTATTATTATGACTGTGTCTGACTCTGATCATATTGGAGTAATAGGAGCAAGGAGGCTAGATTGTCCATTATGGGTTTGACTCAACACTGCAGATGCTCTCTTCAACATTGGCCATTATTACTATGACTGTGTCTGACCGTATTGGAGTTACAGGAGCAAGGGGATAGATTGTTCATTATTGGTGACTCCATACAGATGTAGGATCTTAATCCTGCAGCAACAGGAAATTTGAATTATTATGTGGATTATAATTGATGGAAATTTTTGTAGGGGTTGATACATTTTCCGTAAGGGAAAATCACATCTGAAATTGGAAATTACAAACTTCAGAAGCCTTTCTAAACTTCAAATACACTGCACGTTTTACATTTCCTGCATTGCAGGACAGTTCTCCGGAAACAGGGTGACCAAATGAAGATCATACAGCTGTAGTTATAGAACAGATAGATATATCTCTGTGGGTGACTCAACTTTGCAGATGCTCTTTTCAACAAAGGTCATTACTATTACTGAGTATATGAGTCATAGCCATAGGAGCAGGGTCGTGATGGTACATTCACTCCTCTGATGGTGCTCTCATCCCTCTCTTTTAGGTAGAGAAGGGGTGGGGGTGCTGAACAGTGGGGGGGGGGAGGTGTGTGTGAATTAGATTCTGTCTGGAAGAGGGAGCGAGACCATGAGAAATGAGAGCTGTGTCTGGTCTCTGCCCCTCTCCACTCAAGACAGGATGAGAGAGAGCGAGAGATCATTTACACTGTACTGCCTCCACCCTACCGAGTCACTGAGCAAACCAAACACGACCTTGCTGTTGGACACAAGGACTTCTTACAGTCAAACTAAATGAAGAATAAAGAAATTAAACACACATCGATTGAATGGAGCGCAAAGTAACCACCAAGGAATGTCAGTCACACAAATCGAGCTTCCGTTGGACCACAGCAATGTGTGCGTCTTCAGCATTGTATGTGTGTAAGTGTGTGTTTCATTCTGCTTCAACTTGGCAAGCGTTCTTGTGTGTGTGTGTGTGTGTGTGTTCAGCTGTGTGTGTGTGTGTGTGTGTTCAGCTGTGTGTGTTCCCCTTCTTGGCTCATTTTATCGAAAGTTTACATGCATATGTGTTCAGCTGTGTGTGTGTGTGTCTGTCTGTCTGTGTGTATGTGTGTCTGTCTGTCTTTCTGTCTGTGTGTTCTCTGAGCTCACCTTGGTGAGCGGTCTTGAAGCTGAAGGACTGGAATCCCCCGGTGAGGGTGGAGGAGTCGATGACGTCCACGCCGTACTCGCTCCGGTTCCTCCGGTAGAGGGTCACCGCCACAATTAACACCACTACCGTCACCACACCCGCCGCCAGGCCCGAATACAGCGCCACGTCACTGCTTCCCTCCAGACCTGGGGGGGAGAGAGAGAGAGAGAGAGAGAGAGAGAGAGAGAGAGAGAGAGAGAGAGAGAGAGAGAGAGAGAGAGAGAGAGAGAGAGAGAGAGAGAGAGAGAGAGAGAGAGAGAGAGGGGGAGGGGGAGAGAAAAGGGGAGAGAAAGGGGGAGAGAGAGATAGAGAGAGAGGGAGTGAGTGAGAGATAGTTTAATCATAGAATAATCATCAGAAAAAGAGACAAGGTTTCAACTCAAAGCTACTGTATATTCATATTGAATTCAGCAGTTATTGACATGTTATGATAGTGCTACATGCCTCATGATATCTACATGTATTTACATGTTATGATAGTGCTACATGCCTCATGATATCTACAGTTATTGCTATACTGGCCAGACTTACACAACTTTCACCGCTGTACAAAGTTTGCACCTCTTTTTAATTAAAACAATTTTTAAACGCTTTGGGAGAGGCACATTAGTAACATCTCTCAAGGAAGAATATTTTTTGGGGAATAAATTGTGCTTCTCCTGAAAACTTCTAAGATTCTCCTGAAATGTTAGTAGCAGGATTTTTTCAACCTGCTTCCTTCCGTGGCTTTATTGTTTTCCATTTCCTGTCTCCTCACACCGCTGTGGTGCAACACTTCCTCCCACTGCAGCCTGTTAACGCACTAATGAGTAAGCTTGCTAGGACCGCCGTCCTAATCACTCCAGCACCTGACTGGTGTGTCAGACACACACACATGCAGGCACACACACACACACACACACCACATCTAACTAGGATTATAATCAACCCCAGCAACTGACTGTCATCTCAAAGGGCTGTTTGGCTCTGGCATCACTCAGGAGGTCCTCTGCGTTCTATTGGGATAGTGTGACAAGACCAATTCATTAAATTAGCTCATCTGCAATGATTACGCTCTATCTGGTCTCACCAGTATGCCACAAGGTGTGTGTGTGTGTGTGTGTGTGTAAAGAAAAGGACTGCTGGCTTAGCTTGTTCTCCAAAGATAATGAGATCTGCACAGGAATGGGACTGAGAAAATCGCTAAGTAGCCTGAAGCTCCAAGAAAAGGATAATTCGCCAAAATATGGAAAAGAGACATTAGCAGCTAACAGTGGCAGGTTAATTGGGGGCTCGCTAAGTTTTGGCAGACAGGCTGACTGGCTGCGTCTTTTCCCCTCCTTCCCACGACGACGAAAAAGACTAAAACAATCTGAATGTGACAGTTGTGGCGTCCCTGAAGTAACTGGCATGACTGGTAGTCTATGGGAACAGCTAGCTGATTGCGCTAACAGTAGCTGATCCCATAGACTTCCAGTCATTGCGCTAATGCTAGTAAGCAATTACTGCAGAATCTACCTTCAACTTCCTTCAAACTGCACGCAGAAACCTAAAAATTGAATCAATGAGTTCATCTGACTCTTAGTAAGTAGAAAAAAGGCATTACTTGTCAAAATCTTGAACTATCCCTTTAAGATATGATTTTGATGGTGTTCATCGTGAGAATACGTTTTCTGGTATTCTCACGATGAGTACATTACTGGAAGAGACCAGACTTTTAAATTAAGAAAATTACATAAATGGTGTTTGTGGTTAATAATGATAATGATGTTGGTGGTGGGATAATGTTAAATATTGGTGAATTTGATAATGGTTCTGGATCATGATGTTAGTGTTTTGGAGGGTTGTATCTGTGAGTGGTGGCGTGACAACCTATAATGGTTGTTTTAGTAGAGGAGAAGCTATAGTGGTTTCAGTGTGTTACATGGTGTGTTCTAAAGTAAGATGGTGATTGGGGAGAACTCACCCTGTGGCTTGGCGTCGTGTAGCAGATCTGCAAAGACACAGAGACACCATGTCAATTCACTTCTACTTGAATGGAATACTACCGGCTGTAACCTGCAGTTGTTTTCCAATGAGCACACTTATGTGTGTGCATGTACAAAATGTATGTGTGTGTGTATGTGTGTCGCGGTAGTAAGATTGGCCCAGTGATAGGACTCTTTATCACCCAGAGAGTGTATGGTGTGTGTGTGTGTGTGTGAGTGTGTATGTGCACATGAGTGTACATGCCCAAATGTGTGTGTGAGATCATGATCATGATGTGTGTGTCTCACAGTAGTGAGATTGGTTCAGTGATAGGACTTTCTATCACCCAGGGATTGTATGGAGCATGAGTGTGCGTGTGTGCATGTGTGTGTGTATATGAGTGTATTTGTATGAGTGTGTGTGTGGAGATTGATGTAAGGAACATGATAAGGCTGATTGTCTTCTTGCGTCTACCTCAAGGAGGACGAGAACGGAGAGATGAAATGACAATATGGCCATCAGAAGAATGACAAAATAAGTACTGTATGGACTTCCATGCCATGCTGTCCAAGCATGTGGCAGATCCATTATGTCATTCACTGCTTATTGCAGCACTAAGGAACTTAGGATGGATTTGTCCACAGTATTGCTGGTGTTGCAACTGGAAACATGCCAGCCAACAGAAGACTACTTTGTCTTTGGTGATGTTTTAAACTCTCAACAAAATAAGTGTGGTATTGATGATGATGATGATGATGATAATGATGATGATGATCACAATGATGATGATGATTGTAATGAAGATTTGAATGACGACAATCTCCACCACCAGAGTTGCAACACCAGATGAATCTGTGTGTGACAATACTCACTGTGAGTGCAGAGACCCCCGGTGCAGTTGTCTGTTCCCAGAGCGGTCCCGTCACATATCCTGCCTCCATGTTTGGGCTCTGGGGCCGTACACTCTCTGCTGCGCTGCCTCTCACACTCACTACTGCACACCGTCCACTCTGTCCACTCTGCCCAGCCACCATCCACTGAGAGGGAGGAAGGAAGTGTTGCAAGGCTTAGAAAACACACAGGCATATATGTACAGTAACCACACAAGCACACAAATGAGGATGCAGGCACACACACACACAAACACACACACACACTCATATCATAGATTCCCAGAGTCAGCAAACAGCTGGGTGGAACATAACTGCCCCACCATTACTCCAGAATTACTCTACACAATTGGTTTATGGACCTTACTGATAGAGCACTTACAATGGACTATAGCCCACCACACAAAAAAACCTCTTCTTTCTCTCCAGGGGCCACATTAGAACAATACCATGTTAGGTTCTATCCTGGTGCTGACTCAAGCCAGGAAAGACAGTTTGCTTTTTGTCTTGTTCCATCAAGTCTCCTCTATTACCTTAACAACTCCGTAGGCTTCAAGGTTTCCCTCTGCCTTGCTAATCTAAATGCAAATGCTGTGTTTGCGCACGGGCTGAGACTCACAGAGAGAGAGAGAGGGAGAGAAAGAGAGAGAGAGAGAGCGCGAGAGAGAGAGAGAGAGAGAGAGAGAGAGAGAGAGAGAGAGAGAGAGAGAGAGAGAGAGAGAACGTCTTGTGGAAGAGAGAGGGAGTGAGAGAAATAGGGAGAGAGAGAACAAGAGAGAGAAAGAGAGAGAGACAGAAAGAGAGGGAGAAGGAGAGAGAAGAGTGGTTGAGCCAAATGGAGATTGTGTTAGCGGGAGAGTGCTGCCCTCGCCAGATAACTTTTTCCCCAACATGACGAGCATTTCCATGGTGATTGGTGTGGCGATCTGAAACCATAAACTGGGCCACGTGTAGAGGAACACTTGGACTGTGCAGATTATACAGCCGCTCTGATAACTGGCACTGATCCCTCTCTCTCTCTTTCTGTCTTTCTCTCGCCTTCTCGCTCATTGTAAGGGCTATTCTCAATCATTCTGTTGTTAACTCTCCTGCACTTCAGTTGCTTTTCTATTTCTCTGTCTCAATTTTGTCTTATACTTTTATTTTTCTATGTTCGCACTCTTCCAATCTCCCCTCTCTTCCTCTCGCTCTCTCTCTGACTCTCTTCTCTCTCTCCCTCTCTTTCATCCCTGCCCTCTAACCTCTTCTCTCTATCTCTCCGTCTCTTTCTTGGAGGGGCACTGCATTACATTTCAGACACCAACCCACTGTCAGTCAGTAAAATGGGGTCAGACGATGGGTTTATGAAAGCGGTTTGGAGGGAAATTACCCTAACAGCAGAGGCGGAGCCTTCCTCTGCCTTGGAGAGGAGCACTGTCATAAATACAGATGCTCTGGCACATAATGCATCCCCACAACAAAACAATCCCCCCTCCCAGACAGTCAGACAGTTGGATAGAATGAGAATCATGAAGACAGACAGACAGATGGACAAACGGATGGATGGATGAACGGATGGAAAGACAGACAGACAGATAGCTCAGACAGACAAGAAGCCTGCTAGACAGCCAGATAGACAAACATACCTGGGCAGAGGGCATTACAGGTACTCTTCTGAACAGACATGCCCTCGCAGAAGGCGCCCCCATTGAGAGGGGCGGGGTTGGTGCAAGTACGGGAGCGTTTCTGGACACCCCGCCCACAGGGCACGTTACAGGCGGACCAGTCTGTCCACAACGACCACCCTCCGTTCACTTGAGAGACAGAGAAAGTAAGAGAAAGAGGGAGGAAGTAGAGGGAGAGATGGAGTAGAAGTGATGGAGATGAGAGCGGGAGAGGATGAAGGATAGAAGGTAAGAGACAAAAAGACGTTGAGGAAAAGAAAGGGAAAGAAGGATAAAGGAATGTAACATGACAGCTATGTGGAGGGAAGAGAAAATCACTTCCAGAAGTATGAACGCTGACTTACTTTCTCCCTAACACACACACACACACAGACACACATGCACGCACGCACACAAACACACACACACACTCTCTCTTATAGCACATGTTCTGTCTGACAGAGACAGGCTGACTGCCTAAATTACAGGAACTCCATCTGGGCTAAACATGAAAGGCCAAGGAACCAAAGGCATGTCAGAGAGGTGAACACTCCACTCTGTCTGTCTGTCTGTCTGTCTGTCTGTCTGTCTGTCTGTCTGTCTGTCTGTCTGTCTGTCTGTCTGTCTGTCTGTCTGTCTGTCTGTCTGTGTCTCTTTCTCTGTCTCTTTCTCTGTCTCTTTCTCTGTCTCTCTCTCTCTCAGATGTGCTGGCCTCAATAGCAGCTGAGTGATTGACTGATGATGAGTTCATTCATCATCATTCATCGTCAGACAGGAAACAAATGTCAGTGTGAGAACACATTACTCCACTACATCTGTCTGTCTGTAGGCTATTTCTCCCAGCAGGGCCTGCCAGGCACCTCATTAGCATGACAGGTAGTCAGGTAGCTACACAGACGACTGATGGGCCTCAACAGGTTCTGTAAATATAGAAAAACAGTAGCTGGATTTCCAGTTGTCTTAATGGTTGTCAGTCAGTGTGGAGATTTGGTGTTGTTGACACAGAGGGGGAGGTTTTTAACTAGCAAAGCGGGTTTTGAAAGATGGAATAAATAAAGTGAAGAGAAAAAAAGAGAAATATTAATTTCTTCCTTCCTTCGTTCCGGAGGCCTACAGGGCTGTGAAAGCACAAGCAACAGGGAATCCTAGCCTGGCACAAACAGCCAGTGGTAACAGACAGCTAGCAGCCAGCTAGTAGGCACGCAGCTGAGGAGTTTTGACAGCTCATGTCAAAGCCTTCCCGTGTCTTTAAAAGTCTTGCTGTGTTTAAACACAACTAGGAAGTTGCTCATTACTTGCCTGTCACAGCATGGAACATGTCAGACATGTCAGACAGACATGTTTCTGACTGTTTCTGACTGCTCTTAACACCTAATGTTGCCTATGAGAGACTGAGTAAATGCATTGACAAGAGGCAGATACAGTACATGTGTATACATGTCAAGAGAAAGGAGATGAGCATAGCAAATTAAGTGCTAACAATGTGATAATGCATGCGGAACTATGCAGGTACAATAAAATAAAAGAAGAAAAAATTGCCACAAAGATGTGACAGCCTATGACCAATGACAGAAAAATATAACGGCTGAGTGTAAATTCAGAGAAAGAATACAAGGGATGTTGTTTGTAAGGAACATTTCCACACAGTTTGCCCACAGACAAAGAAAAGATCAGTCTATAATTTTAATGGTAGGTTTATTTGAACAGTGAGAGACATAATAACAACAAAAAAATCCAGAAAAACGCATGTCAAAAATGTTATAAATTGATTTACACTTTAATGAGGGAAATAAGTATTTGACTCCCTCTCAATCAGAAAGATTTCTGGCTCCCAGGTGTCTTTTATACAGGTAACGAGCTGAGATTAGGAGCACACTCTTAAAGGGAGTGCTCCTAATCTCAGCTTGTTACCTGTATAAAAGACACCTGTCCACAGAAGCAATCAATCAATCAGATTACAAACTCTCCACCATGGCCAAGACCAAAGAGCTCTCCAATGATGTCAGGGACAAGATTGTAGACCTACACAAGGCTGGAATGGGCTACAAGACCATCGCCAAGCACCTTGGTGAGAAGGTGACAACAGTTGGTGCGATTATTCGCAAATGGAAGAAACACAAAAGACTGTCAATCTCCCTCGGCCTGGGGCTCCATGCAAGATCTCACCTCGTGGAGTTGCAATGATCATGAGAACGGTGAGGAATCAGCCCAGAACTACGCGGGAGGATCTTGTCAATGATCTCAAGGCAGCTGGGACCATAGTCACCAAGAAAACAATTGGTAACACACTACGCCGTGAAGGACTGAAATCCTGCAGTGCCCGCAAGGTCCCCCTGCTCAAGAAAGCACATATACAGGGCCGTCTGAAGTTTGCCAATGAACATCTGAATGATTCAGAGGAGAACTGGGTGAAAGTGTTGTGGTCAGATGAGACCAAAATCGAGCTCTTTGGCATCAACTCAATTCGCCGTGTTTGGAGGAGGAGGAATGCTGCCTATGACCCCAAGAACACCATCCCCACTGTCAAACATGGAGGTGGAAACATTATGCTTTGGGGGTGTTTTTCTGCTAAGGGGACAGGACAACTTCACCGCATCAAAGGGACGATGGACGGGGCCATGTACCGTCAAATCTTGGGTGAGAACCTCCTTCCCTCAGCCAGGGCATTAAAAATGGGTAGTGGATGGGTATTCCAGCATGACAATGACCCAAAACACACGGCCAAGGCAACAAAGGAGTGGCTCAAGAAGAAGCACATTAAGGCCCTGGAGTGGCCTAGCCAGTCTCCAGACCTTAATCCCATAGAAAATCTGTGGAGGGAGCTGAAGGTTCGAGTTGCCAAACGTCAGCCTCGAAACCTTAATGACTTGGAGAAGATCTGCAAAGAGGAGTGGGACAAAATCCCTCCTGAGATGTGTGCAAAGCTGGCGGCCACCTACAAGAAATGTCTGACCTCTGTGATTGCCAACAAGGGTTTTGCCACCAAGTACTAAGTCATGTTTTGCAGAGGGGTCAAATACTTATTTCCCTCATTAAAATGCAAATCAATTTATAACATTTTTTACATGCTTTTTTCTGGATTTCTTTGTTGTTATTCTGTCTCTCACTGTTCAAATAAACCTAACATTAAAATTATAGACTGATCATGTCTTTGTCAGTGGGCAAAAGTACAAAATCAGCAGGGGATCAAATACTTTTTTCCCTCACTGTAATATCCATGAATTGTGTGTCAAAACAGGACAACTCTGTATGGTTTGATTGTTGTAAGGTGTTTGACTTAGTGAAATAATTACACGCCCCAAAATCAAGTTGTGCTTGATTGAGCTTGTCTTTGCGTAATGGACCTAATTAGAAGAGTACAAATTTTACCTATCTGTCCCTCAAGGCAGACTCAATGAAACGTTCAAAGTAATTGATGGTCTGCTCCATATGGTCTGCTCCATAGAGAAGGGTAGTATTCATTAGGCACGAAATGGAAGAAAACGGAATGAAACAGGGACGGACTACCTGAAGTTGTCCAATAAGAAACACTTAATTATGTTTACCGTTGCACAATGTTTTGAAATGTTTTGCTACAATGTGACCTAATGATTCCAACCCAGTTGTCTTACCAAATACGACCACAGTGGCAGTCAGGCTGCGTCTCTTGGCCACAATGTTGCTAGCCAGACACGTGTAGTTCCCCGAGTTGGACAGACGCGCCTCCTGGATGATCAGGTTGTGGTCCGCTCGCGTGTCGATGTTCCCGTCCGAGCCCACCGGTTCCTCATTCTTCAACCACTCCACCTTGAACAACAGAGATTAACAGGGAGTGAGGCTGCCATTGGTCAAAATCTCAAATCCACCAAACAGAATGGGAGTGAGGCTGCTGATAGTTCAATTCAAAATAATACTTGCACGCAACGCAACGTAGGTTTGGAGCAACATTGTAGGCTAAATCATGTCTATGACCCAATGTACAACACTATATGTTCCATACAATTAACTGGCACAAAGTAGGCTTTCTAACCTCCACCTTACCCTCACTATTAGTATCAGCCTATGAGAGTGACTCCCAGCCTCCCTTTAACCAATCAGAGGGACTCCCAGCCTCCCCTCAACCAATCAAAGCAAAGCTCTCAGCGGGGTCACACCCTCCGACCATTAGCAATTCAGCAGCCATGTTGCGAGCTAAAGTAATTAGGAATTACAAACTAAAGGGACGCTCCACTGATGCCCTCCCTGTATTGCATGGCTGGCCCTGTAAATTGCAATGAATGCGCCGTTGGCTGGAGGTCCTCAATGAGCGACTAGCCAGGGCATCTAGGAGCAAGGCTTGATTTATGACTGTGTGTTTGAGGATTAAAAACTCTCCCCACCCCACTGGGAGCCCTGTTGGTGTGTGTGTGTGTCCATTCACCAGGGGAACACCAGAACAACCAATAACACCCAATCTCCGAGATTGCTTTGCTCTTTGGCAGTGCCCCCGAAAGACGAATGTGAGCAGAGAAATCAATAAATCACCAGTCATGTTGTCACAAGTGGCTTTTTTTCTTCCTTTGATGGCCAGAGAAGTCTTTCATCATGTGCTTTTAATTTCACTATTTTCACAGTTCTGCTCTAGAGCGCTGAGAGAAACTATGCTGGTGGCCCTTCTCTCTCTCTCTCCTTTCTCTCTACACTTTTTCCTGGCCTTCAATGCCTAATCAACCCCCATGTTACCTTTCCAACTATATTTTCTCCAGCTCTGCTACACACAACATGAAGTCAACTCAACAGAGAGGGTCAGTACTAAGAACCTGCTAAACCAGAAAAGGAAGCCATATTGTTTATCATTCTTTTCAAATATCCAATTGATTTATTATATATCCACAAATAAAACAGGCTTATTAGACTTATTTTTCTCTATCACACCATTTGTCTTTATTAGTCATGTACACTACCGGTCAAAAGTTTTAGAACACCTACTCATTCAAGGGTTTTTCTTAATTTTTTAAAACTATTTTCTACATTGTAGAATAATAGTGAAGACATCAAAACAGCTTTGCACACTCTTGGCATTCTCTCAACTAGCTTCACCTGGAATGCTTTTCCAACAGTCTTGAAGGACTTCCCACATATGCTGAGCACTTGTTGGCTGCTTTTCCTTCACTCTGCAGTCCGACTCATCCCAAACCATCTCAATTTGGTTGAAGTCGGGGGATTGTGGAGGCCAGGTCATCTGATACAGCACTCCATCACTCTCCTTCTTGGTAAAATAGCCCTTACACAGCCTGGAGGTGTGTTGGGTTATTATCCTGTTGAAAAACAAATGATAGTCCCACTAGGCCCAAACCAGATGGGATGGCGTATCGCTGCAGAATGCTGTGGTAGCCATGCTGGTTAAGTGTGCCTTGAATTCTAAATAAATCACAGACAGTGTCACCAGCAAAGCACCCCCACACCATAACACCTCCTCCTCCATGCCTTATGGTGGGAATTACACATGCAGAGATCATTTGTTCACCCACACCGCATCTCACAAAGACATGGCGGTTGGAACCAAAAATCTCAAATTTGGACTCCAGACCAAAGGACACATTTTCACCAGTCTAATGTCCATTGCTCATGTTTCTTGGACCAAGCAAGTCTCTTCTTCTTATTGGTGTCCTTTAGTAGTGGTTTCTTTGCAGCAATTCGACCATGAAGGCCTGATTCACACAGTCCCCTCTGAACAGTTGATGTTGAGATGTGTATGTTACTTGAACTCTGTGAAGCATTTACTTGGGCTGCAATTTCTGAGGCTGCTAACTCCAATGAACTTATCTTCTGCAGCAGAGGTAACTCTGGGTCTTCCATTCGTGTGGCGGTCCTCATGAGAGCCAGTTTCATCATTGCGCTTGATGTTTTTTGTGACTGCACTTGAAGAAACTTTCAAAGTTCTTGACATTTTCCAAATTGACTGACTTCATGTCTTAAAGTAATGATGGACTGTCATTTCTCTTTGCTTATTTGAGCTGTTCTTGCCATAATATGGCCTTGGTCTTTTACCAAATAGGGCTATCTTCTGTATACCCCCCTACCTTGTCACAACACAACTGATTGGCTCAAACGCATTAAGAAGGAAAGAATTCCACAAATTAACTTTTAAGAAGGCACACCTGTTAATTGAAATGTATTCCAGGTGACTACCTCATGAAGCTGGTTGAGAGAATGCCAAGAGTGTGCAAAGCTGTCATCAAGGCAAAGGGTGGCTATTTGAAGAATCTCAAATATAAAATATGTTTTGATTTGTTTAATACTTTTTTGTTTACTACATGATTCCATATGTGTTATTTCATAGTTTTGATGTCTTCACTATTATTCTACAATGTAGAAAATAGTACAAATAAAGAAAAACCCTTGAATGAGTAGGTGTTCTAAAACTTTTGACCGGTAGTGTATTATTTCTCTCTTCCTCTCTCTAATGATGACTTTGCTGATCCGCTCTTTCTGTTCCCCTTCTTCCCTTATCTTTCCATCGCTCTGTGGTGTTGCTGCTTTGATTCATCTCTCTCTCTCTCCCTCTTACTGTATCTTTCTCTCTCTCTCAATGCGCAGTGTAAACCAGGGCAGTGATTTGAATTCTGTGGTGACAATCCCTGAGTCTGGCCGTTGGGGGTGGGGGATAGAGCACTGGTGGGCGGTAATAAGGGCGCAGGGACAGACTGATAAGCATGGGGAGGATGGGAAATGGATTTGTTTACAGTAATTTGCCACATTTGTTCCAATTAGAAGGCATCAAGCAGCACTGGGTTGAGCCATGCCCACTCTGAGGTGTGTGTGTGTGTGTGTGTGTGTGTGTGTGTGTGTGTGTGTGTGTGTGTGTGTGTGTGTGTGTGTGTGTGTATGGTGTGTGTGATCGATTGATTGCAGATGATGATGGTGTGTGCATGCATGTGTGTATAACCTCAAACCCAGGATGCTGTATTGATGCTGTCTCCCCATGTTTCTTTACTAACAGTAGCTAAAAATAATTTAATTGGTAAAACACATGTCCTCAGCTCAAGGCGCTAAAAAATAGAACAAACATATGAAATGGAAATGCATTATACATTAATTAAAAGTAGCCTAATTAACTGATTCCACAAACAAGTAGCACAATACTTTTCATGGCCTCTGTCTCTCATCTGTTGCTGTGGTGTCTGTTCTGTCTGGACTAACTCATACTGACAGTGTGGCAGTCTGTCTTGATAACCCCTATCGTTTGACTGGTCAGACAGAGAGTCCTCGGGGGTGTCATGGTACAGGGTGCGGCTATGTCAACTGGTGTCATGACAGGTGCGAGCCAGCAGGGGGTGGAGTGTCTGGCACCCCCACGTTGGGAATTGAACTGTAGGGAGGCGTTGATATTTGTTGTGACGGTTTGAAGCTGTTTGAAGATGCAGAGATGAGAGTGTTGACACCCGCGTCGCTCATTTGCAGAGGATGAGCCAAAGGAGCCGTAGCTACTACGTCCTGACCTTGACTCAACAACAAAGCTAAGGGCCAATCAGGTCATTCCAATTAGCACATACGCCAAAACTGGTGTAATAACTAATAACTCTATCACTCTGAAACAAAAAAGCAACTGGCCGTCACATTTACATTCATTTAAAGTGGAAGTGAAAGCGACAAGAGGGCAATTACCAAACACTGCGGCGATATCCCCGTTTCCTTCCATCCAACTCGATTAACTTTGCATTTCATTAACAAGCCCCCTACTCCATCACTCCCTCCTTTCCATCTCTACATCCCCTCCATCCCTTCCTCCCTCAATCATGTCCGGCTGACATGTCCCTGTTGATGCTTTGATGACTTTCGTGGAAATCACATTAAACAAATGAGCTCTTGGAATGTGACAGCGACATTTTGCTGTGGCGGGGGCAGTGGCGGCAGCGCGCTAAACCCTCTGTGTGTCCTTGTCTTATCTCGCCGTCGTCTCTCCAAATGTTATGTTTATCAGTGAATAATTACATTTTAAGCACTTGAAATGACTTTGGATCAGCCAACTTGATTAATGACTCATTACAATTTGGTGGGGGATGATTGGGCGCTTAATACGAAGCCTAATGATTGTGAAAAAATAAAAAATAAAACAAAGTTATTGAAAAGTATTTTTTTCTCTCCACCTCTCCAAAGTTTCTTCCTTTATTGCCTTGAGTAATCTGTGTGATCGTCTTCTTGACAGTTAATATGGGCCTTTCATTGCGGCTGATACTCTAATTGTGTTTTCATTATGCTACATTCATTATTCACCGGAGATGATCCTTCACTTCCTGTTGCGTTAAATTTGCAACATGAGTTCCCTTTAATCCCTCTCATTAAAACGACTTAAACATGACAAAATAATATTATTTTCTCACGGATCTATCATGCAACCAGGTGTACAAAGGAACCATCTAGGCTCTGATAGGAACCCATTGTAGCTTTAGCTACATGCTTTTCACTTTACCACAGAGCAGCCAGGTGTAAATACAGTGCATTCGGAAAGTATTCAGACCTCTTGACGTTTTCCACATTCTGTTAAGTTACAGACTTATTCTAAAATGGATTAAATTGTTTTTTCCATTCATCAATCTACACACAATACCCCATAATGACAAAGCAAAAACAGGTTTTCAGACATTTTAGTACATTTATTTGAAAAAATTAACTGAAACATTTACATAAGTATTCAGACCCTTTACTCAGTACTTTATAGCGTCCTTGGATAGGACGCTACAAGCTTGGCACACCTGTATTTGGGGAGTTTCTCCCATTCCTCTCTGCAGATCCTCTCAAGCTCTGTCAGGTTGGATGGGGAGCGTCGCTGCACAGCTATTTTCAGGTCTCTCCAGAGATGTTCGATCGGGTTCAAGTCCGGACACTCAAGGACATTCAGAGACTTGTCCCGAAGCCACTGCTGGGATGTCTTGGCTGTGTGCTTAGGGTTGTTGTCCTGTTCGAAGGTGAACTGTCGCCCCAGTCTGAGATCCTGAGCACTCTGGAGCAGGTTTTCATCAAGGATATCTCTGTACTTTGCTTCATTCATCTTTCCCTTGATCCTGGTGCCAGGTTTACTCCAGACGTGACGCTTGGCATTTAGGCCAAAGAGCTCAATCTTGACTTCATCAGACCAGAGAATCTTGTTTCTCATGATCTGCAAGTCTTTAGGTGCCTTTTGGCAAACTCCAAGTGGGCTGTCATGTGTCTTTTACTGAGGAGTGGCTTCCGTCTGGCCACTCTACCATAAAGACCTGATTGGTGGAGTGCTGCAGAGATGGTTTCTGAATACTTATGTAAATCATGTATTTCTGTTTTTAAAGTATTTAATCCATTTTAGAAAAAGGCGGTAACGTAACAAAATGTGGAAAATGTCAAGGGGTTTGAATACTTTCTGAAGGTACTGAAGATGGAGCCATCTAGGATCTAGTGTCAGATGTGTCAGCTCCAGTTGCAGACCCCACTTGCTGTACTCTGGGACACAGGCAGCCACTGACTTCTACACGGATGCCATTTTGGCTTTGTTACTACTGAGCCAGATGGAGTGACATTGTCTGTTGTTCACTGGCATGCAAACATGCACACAGCAGCCCAGTTCACATAGCCTACTCTCTGATGGTTAAAATGTTTTACTGTGGAGCTGCTCGGCTCTGGCGTCTCCCTCAGTTGGTATTCCCTTTGAGGGAACGGACTAGAGAAACAGCCCAGCTAGCACATAACGTTCTGAGAACCATATATTTCTTAGATCTTGGTGAGAGCGTGGTTGTCCTATGGTTATTTTGCATACAACCTTCCCACAATGTTCTGGGAATGGTGCAGGATAGTTGCTTGGCTTTGGAACATTCTCAGCACATTTAAGGAACTTGACAAAAAAAACTAGATTTTCTTGGTATTTCATTACTTTAACAGAACAGTTTATAAAAGTTTAAACATGGTTACATTTAATTTTTACTTTGGTAATGTTCTAGGAACGTTCTCCAACTGGTTTCAAATTGGGAATGTTCTCAAATAGTTCAGAGAACATTAAGAGACAATGTTCTTCTGTGGGATTTTCAGTACTTCAGCATTATGTTTCCTACAGGTTTCCTCATGGTTCTATTTAAAGTCATGTTCTCAAATTGTTCCAAGAATGTTAAAAAACAGCGTTCTTCTGTGGGAATTTCAGTACTTCAGCATAACGTTTACCACAGGTTTCCTCATGGTTCTATTTAAAGTTCTCAAATTGTTCCAAGAATGTTTAGAAACAACATTCTTCTGTGAGAATTTCAGTACTTCAGCATAACATTTCTTACCGGTTTCCTCATGGTTCTATTTAAAGTCATGTTCTCAAATTGTTCCAAGAATGTTAAGAAACAACGTTCTTCTGTGGGAATTTCAGTACTTCAGCATAACGTTTACCACAGGTTTCCTCATGGTTCTATTTAAAGTCATGTTCTCAAATTGTTCCAAGAATGTTAAGAAACAACATTCTTCTGTGGGAATTTCAGTACTTCAGCATAACGTTTACCACAGGTTTCCTCATGGTTCTATTTAAAGTCATGTTCTCAAATTGTTCCGAGAACGTTAAGAAAACGTTCCATAAAAACCACAAGAAAACTTGAGTAACATTCAGAGAACGTTCCAAGAATGTTATTTAAAAACATACATTCCGTTCTCAGAACATGAAGAATACTTTCCATAAAACACAAGAAAACTTCAGCAATGTTCAGAGAATGTTCTAAGAACGTTATTTTAAAACATATACACTACCGTTCAAAAGTTTGGGACATACATGAAATGAGTTTGAATAGGAAATATAGCAAAATGAATAGGAAATGTAGTCATTGACAAGGTTAGAAATAATGATTTTTAATTGAAATAATAATTGTGTACTTCAAATTTAGCTTTCGTCAAAGAATCCTCCATTTGTAGCAATTACAGCCTTGCAGACCTTTGGCATTCTAGTTGTCAATTTGTTGAGGTAATCTGAAGAGATTTCACCCCATGCTTCCTGAAGCACCTCCCACAAGTTGGATTGGCTTGATGGGCACTTCTTACGTACCATACGGTCAAGCTGCTCCCACAACAGCTCAATAGGGTTTAGATCTGGTGACTGTGCTGGCAACTCCATTTTAGACAGAATACCAGCTGACTGCTTCTTCCCTAAATAGTTATTGCATAGTTTGGAGCTGTGCTTTGGGTCATTGTCCTGTTGTAGGATGAAATTGGTTCCAATCAAGCGCTGTCCACAGGGTATGGCATGGCTTGCAAAATGGAGTGATAGCCTTTCTTCTTCAAGATCCCTTTTACCCTGTACAAATCTCCCACTTTACCACCACCAAAGCACCCCCAGACCATCACATTGCCTCCACCATGCTTGACAGATGGCATCAAGCACTTCTCCAGCATCTTTTCATTTGGTCTGCGTCTCCCAAATGTTCTTCTTTGTGATCTGAACACCTCAAACTTCGATTTGTCTGTCCATAACACTTTTTTCCAATCTTCCTCTGTCCAGTGTCTGCGTTCTTTCGCCCATCTTAATCTTTTATTTGTATTAGCCAGTCTGAGATATGGCTTTTTCTTTGCAACTCTGCCTAAAGGTCAGCATCCTGGAGTCGCCTCTTCACTGTTGACGTTGAGACGGGTGTTTTGCAGGTACTATTTAATGAAGCTGCCAGTTGAGGACCTGTGAGGCGTCTGTTTCTCAAACTAGACACTCAAATGTATTTGTCCTCTTGCTCTGTTGTGCACCAGGGCCTCCCACTCCTCTTTCTATTCTGGTTAGAGCCAGTTTGCGCTGTTCTGTGAAGGGAGTAGTACACAGCGTTGTACGAGATTTTCAGTTTCTTGGCAATTTCTCGCATGGAATAGCCTTCATTTCTCAGAACAAGAATAGACTGACGAGTTTCAGAAGAAAGGTCTTTGTTTCTGGCCATTTTGAGCCTGTAATCGAACCCACAATTGCAGATGCTCCAGATACTCAACTAGTCTCAAGAAGGCCAGTTTTATTGCTTCTTTAATCAGCACAACAGTTTTCAGCTGTGTTAACATGATTGCAAAAGGTTTTTTTAATGATCAATTAGCCTTTTAAAATGATAAACTTGGATTAGCAAACACAACGTGCCATTGGAGCACAGGACTGATGGTTGCTGATAATGGGCCAATGTACGCCTATGTAGATATTCCATTAAAAATCAGCCGTTCCCAGCTAAAATAACCATTTACAACATTAATAATGGCTACACTGTATTTCTGATCAATTTGATGTTATTTTGATGGACCATTTTCTTTTGCTTTTCTTCCGAAAACAAGGACACTTCTAAGTGACCCCAAACTCTTGAACGTTAGTGTACATTCCATTCTGAGCATCTACAAAACTCTCTCTAGCCTCTATCTTGGTGTGTTCAGGTGTGTTGGCTGCGCCCACTAGTTGGCCACAACTGATCTTAATGAGTGCTTGTTTCCTTTGAAATGGGGTCTGTTTGAAAATACTAAAATGAACAGCTTTGTATGATGGCATGCTAGCTCCATCCTGGTGACGCAGTGGACTCATTCTCACTGATGCTGTTTCACAATAAAAAAGAAATGCGTTTGCATGATTAATGCCTAAGGAAATGAATTTCCATGTGTCCTAGCTGTGCTTGGAGTAAAAAAAATGTCAATCCAAAATAAGCTACATTCAATTTAAGTTTTATGGAAGTTATTCTAAAACCTCCAAATAACCTATAATTTTCATTCTCAGAGAGTTGATACAACCTCACAGGAAAACTTTCAAGGAACCAGAGTAAAACGTTCTCAGAACTTCCTTGCAACCTAAAAATAAACATTCCAAGAACAGGCAAAATGTTCACTTCTGTTCTCAGAACGTTTAAAAAACGTTTAGTTTTACCGTTCAGGAAACGTATGGCTTTGTTCCCACAACCAATGTGAAAACAAAAACATACGTTCCCACAACTTCCAGGGAACCAAATGTGCTAGCTGGGAGAGATGTGGCACGTGAGGATGCTATGATGATATGTAGCGCATTGCTTTTTATGTCTTGGAAAATCACCCCCATTGCATATGCATAGATAAATGAGGGTGAACTGTTGGCATGTTATTAAATGTTAATTCAAATGTGCAGTGCTTGTATTAGCTCAGTAGCAATAATGTGTTTACATGAACTCACAGTACTATGCAAATTGCAGCAAAATGTGAAACAGCGTTCAAATTAACAACATGGCCAAAGTAAACGAAGTCTCGACAGCCAAACACACACAGTAGTTCGGCTAATCAGATTGCATCCGCGGCCTCATTTGCTTCAACTCTAAACAGTTTCTGAACCTCCCTCTGAGCCACAATGTCTTCAGAGCTACATTCTCAACAGGGGGTGGTAAAGTCCATGAAGTGACATTTGGTTAGAGAGGGAGTTAAGTAATAGTAATGCCGCAGATTCACATGGAGATGTTCATAGGGTTGCTTTCCGTCTGTAGATGTGAGTATTTTCTTGCATGAGAGCCATGTTGGATAAACGGCTGGATTTCTACTATGTATTATTTAACTACTCTCTTCCTTAGCTGGAGTCACATTCATGAATGCATGAGGACATGCCTATTTGATGACCACAATGCATGGAGGGCGACCAGTGCTACAGCACCGGACTATTTGTGTGGGTTGAATCATTCATTACATAGACACACAGGCGTAAACACACACACACACACAGGCAGGCACAAACACACACGAGCACCACACACAAACACACACACACACACACACACACATACACACACACACACACACACACTCCAATCCAAGGCAATCCAATACATATCCAAATGTACTAGACACGGTTTGACATACACTCTCTCTCTGACAGAAAGGACACTCAGAAATACTGACACACAAAACCACTTGCACACACACACACATACACTAATATACCCTCACACATGCACGCACACACACACGCAGACACACACACACCTCTCATACCACTCATGCCACTGAAAGTAAACTAACCAGTGAAAACCTACATCCTTATTCACCCTGAAGATGAAAGTGACATGAGACCAGAGAGGAGCACCAACACTGAGAATATATCCATGGCACCTAAGTCATAACTTTACAACCTCCACTTTACAACGTGTGGACGCGAGGAGATAGATATTGCCTCAAGTATACAGCAGGCCTATATTACCATATCTACATCTCCACTTGGAGGTAAACACACATAACAAAAGCCAGTCACTCAGATGCTGAAGGAAATGGGGCTATTAGTGGAAGCAGTTCAAATGGGGAGAATCTGCCACTCTCAACTCTAAATAGAGAAATATAGATGTGTCTTGGATGCTGTAGTAGTAATCCAACTTTGACAAATAACTATAACTGATTAATACTTTGTGGGCAAGAAAACAACTTGAGACTGTTATAATGCATTATAACACTTGTCATAAGCAAATTATTATGAAAATCTGTGTATACTGTGAGTTGAAACATGCAGGCCTTACCTCAGCGACAGGCACTCCCTCTGGTGGACGGCAGTGCAGCACAATCATGCCTTTAATGGGCACCTCCTTCCCCTGGGGGTCCTGCTCAAAGTTCTTCCTCAGGTCTGGGAGAGGGGAGGGAGAAAGGGAGACAGGATTCAATTCATCAGAGTTTCTGGGATTAGATCAAACAGCACTCTCTTTTAGGCAAAATGATTCATTTTATGTTTCTTTGACTCCAAATATATCTATTTCCGCCTGCTTTCTTCCTCTCTCTTTCTCCCTCAATCAATCACTCACTCCCCCCCCCACTCTCTCTCTCTGTCTTTCTCATCTACTCATCTTCCCTGACTCACTACCCCTCCCCCATCTCTCTCTCTCTCTCTCTCTCTCTCTCTCTCTCTCGCCCTCTCTCTCTGCTGGTATGGTTCTGCTACTCACAGGCGATGCGTACGGTGGCCTTGCGGCTCTTGGAGGTGCCCAGGTGGCTCCAGGCCACACACAGACACCAGTAGTCCTCTGGGCCGTGGAAATCCTCCACCTGCTGACGAGACACGTTGATCATCACCTCCCGGATCTTCAGCCCTGCAGGGACACACAGATTATAATCCCAGATTACCATCACAGATGATCATCACAGATTACATCATTCATATTATAATCCATATTATTGCTCAGATTATCAGAAATGTATAGCTAAAATGATCAAAACAGAGTATCACACAATGTAATCATGAGACTTGGTGAGATGGTAAAGACGGGTGATTAAATATCCAGGCGATAAGAGATTATCAGTCCCAAACAGATGAAGAGGTCTGCAGAGAGAGAGGAGTGTCTGTCAGATTACTCAGATTACTGTTTGATTTCCACCCACACACTGTCATCAGATCAACATCTGAAGCCTGACAAATCTATTTAAAGAACTTCATTATCATAATTTTGACTATCAATCAGATAATCTACTTCAGTGCGGCAACTGGAGGACAAATGATGCAGGATGATGCCATTGAGATAGGGATCGTTATTGATCCTCTTATGCTCACTCAGTTCTGCTAATGCCTTAATCCATTTATACAAATTATCAACCCAAAGTGAGACTAAATGGTTTCCAACGGAGACTGTACACTGAGTATACCAAACATTAGGAACACCTACCTAATATTGAGTTGCACCCCCCCTTTTGCCCTCAGAACAGCCTCAATTCGTCGGGGCATGGACTCTACAAGGTGTCGAAAGTGTTCCACAGGGATGCTGGCCCATGTTGACTCCAATGCATCCCACAGTTGTGTCGAGTTGGCTGGATGTCCTTTGGGTGGTGGACAATTCTTGATACACATGGGAAACTGTTGAGCGTGAAAAAAACCAGCAGCATTGCAGTTCGATACAAATCTGTGCGCCTGGCACCTACTACCATACCCCATTCAAAGGCACTTAAATCTTTTGTCTTGCCCATTCACCCTCTGAATGGCACACACAATCCATGTCTCAATTGTCTCAAGGCTTAAAAATCATTTTTTAACCGGTCTCCTCCCCTTCATCTACACTGATTGAAGTGGATTTAACAAGTGACATCAATAAGGGATCATAGCTTTCACCTGGATTCACCTGGTCAGTCTATGTCATGGAAAGAGCAGGTGTTCTTAATGTTTTGTACACTAAGTATATATGGGAAGTCTGCCATCTGCATTGCATCATTGCATTATTAATATGGATATGGTATAGAGACCCCCCAACATAACCCTCATTCTTTTGGAACTATGTTATTCTCCCTTTTCCACAAAAAGGTGTGTTGTAATTTGTCATTTGAAAAGACTCAATCTTAGCTTGAGGTATTAAGGTACACACACCACCTTGTTTTTATATCTGTGTGCGTGTATGATTCACTCTAAACCTAAAAAATGTCTCAATGCATTTCTCAAGTTGTGATTCAAACCATAATCATGAACAGTACGGATATGGTTGGTAATGAATTGATTAATTTTTTGTACTGAATTCAACTAATAGGAACATAAAAGACTTACTGTCCAACAGCAACAGACTGTAGGCCTACACAAAACTATGTGAGACTGTATAAGACCATTAATGCGTAATAAGGAAGCTCTGCTGGTTATCTTAGAAAGCCCAGTCTTCAAAGCTATTTCAGGGCAGCTCTCCAAAAGGGAAAGCAGCTCCGTCTATAATATCTTTCTTCTCCCTGCCTGGTATATAAGCCCAATTTCACAGACGGTTCCAAACCGCCCCATCGTGGGGTATGAACAGTAAATTATGCAGAAGTTCTGGTGGTGGTGTGTTCTCTCCTCAGTGTGTGTGTGTGTGTGTGTGTGTGTGTGTGTGTGTGTGTGTGTGTGTGTGTGTGTGTGTGTGTGTGTGTGTGTGTGTTCTCGGCTCAAAGAGTCCTCTCAGCGGGCCGCTCCCAGCATGCATTGCACAGCAGACAGACAGGACCACAATGTGGATCAAGACAAAATGGAAACCAATAATGTGATGTGATTTGAAGGCTGTCTGTCTGAAACCAGACTGGGCTGCAATCCTGCAGATTTATTTTTCTGACACTGATTTCTACCTGTTAAACCAGGTGTGTCCACAATACAGCCGTTCAGAAGCACCAGGAAGAGACAAAAAACAACAGGACTGTGGAACTTAAGGGCCTGAGTTGTAAACCGCTGTCATAAGTTAAGTAATAATAATAATAATAATAATATGCCATTTAGCAGACGCTTTTATCCAAAGCGACTTACAGTCATGCGTGCATACATTTTTTTTCTTTTTTTTGTGTATGGGTGGTCCCGGGGATCGAACCCACTACCTTGGCGTTACAAGCGCCGTGCTCTACCAGCTGAGCTACAGAGGACCACAAGTAGAATAGCCTAGGGGCGCATCACCAGAAACATTACTGTTTTAAAGTACTTTTTCAACATTCAAATGGTAGATCCATTTCTTATAGAGACTTTTCAAGTGCACTTGGCATCAGCTAGTCTTGTCACAGTCGTACAAGGTGAGAGATTTCAGTTTGAGCCCCCTCTTGGGTCCATACCAAGACCTGTGTCTTTCTGTCTAAAAGCTTCATATGGATGCCAGTGATCATGTAATCTCTGGTTTAAGTGCTCGCTGACAAGCGACTTAGTTTATGGATTTTGATTACAGTTGAAATACAATAAGACCACTAAAGGGGGGATTTGGTTCAGCAATCTTTTAAATCATAATGACTCCTTCTCCATTGGGGGAAGTGCTTAATCGCTAATCACTATGAAGACCGCAATGTAAGATGTTTTAGAACTGCATGTGAACGCTGATTAGGCCAGAAGACTGTGTGGTTAGCCGCTCTGTTTTCATCAATTTACTCTACTTAAGTTTTAGGTTACGTCCCAAATTGCGCCCTATTCCCTATATATTGCATTATTTTTAAACAAGAGTCCATAGGGCTATAAAGGGAATAGGGTTCCATTTGGGGTGCAGATTTGTGACTCGTTTCAGTAAACTAGGCGTATGTCGCACATCACCACTTCACAGGAGCGGCATTTGAACATAAAAATATATTTTTTTATCAAGATGCGTTTTTTGGCAGAAATGCCTTCTGGAACATGTGAACTTTCATGTGCCTTAATAACAAACTTGTATTCCATCCATAAATACAAATACAATTGTTAAATTAAGAGTCTAGTTGGTTTAGCCACGGAAAAAGACAGGAACCTTCGAGCTAGCCATGATTGGCTGAGATAATGGATGGGCTGGACGATGAATTTGGATTGGTCTGCCATGTAGCATGCTTCTGTCTATAACGTGAGCTGTTCAGTATGTGTTGACAGTAATTTCTACCACGCCATTTTTGAAAGAAATAACGTTAGCCATCGAGAACTACAAAAGTTTTGCTACTTTTCTCAACAACATTGATGCCCTGAATTTAGCAGGCGCTATCGACAGATCAGTTGGAAAAAGTGATGGGCTACTTTCTGCACACGCCATGGTCAATGTGAACCGGAGTGACTTGACACAACTCTGGCCAAACAAGATGTAGCTACAAACAAAACGGAGTTAAATGATTCTAGTCTGCAGTGAAGCATTCATCCATGTATACGGGTAAGAGTCTACCTACATTTTCAGAAATACGTTTTCTATTTTTGTCAGAAATTCGTTTTTATTGCAAGTTAAAGCATACTGTTAGTTAGTTAGCAAACGTTAGCTTGCTGGCTCGCTAGCTAACGGTACGTGTATGATCTGTGTAGTAATATTATTCGTATCTCAGAGCCATTTGCATTGCTAGTTATAGCCTAATGTTAGCTAGCTAACATTGAACCTAATTTGTTAGGTTAAGCTACCTGCAGATTCATACTACAGCTATGACAATGTTTGTATTGGTAGTAGTATGAGTTGGGATTATGCCGGTTCATTGTTTAGCTAGTTAGCTAGCTACCTAGCTAGCTACATGTCTAAACAAAAGACTCCACTTCGGCCGGATTATTACATGGCCCATCAAATTAGCCAGGTGTGTCTGGGGGGTGATTACGGCCATCTATTGTATTTCATTTACATGTGTACATGTCTAGACAATAGTGACCCATCCACTTAGCTAGATGTGGCTGGGGGGTGATTATAGCATTTCCTTCACATGACCCATCAATTTAGATAAGTGTGTTGGGTAAGCGTCATCTAATAATGATAAAATATTTATAAAATATTTTTATCTGGACACTTACTAACCACTTCACTCTACCATTTACACCTTCTGTATCCTGTGCATGTGACAAATAAACATAGATTATATTTGATATAGAGTGTGTTTACCAAATGGCCTCACATGTGAATCCTTAAAGAGATGGGTGTGGCTAAGGCTTAAGAGGGTGTGAACGACGCTGAATGGGTGTAGACAAAGAAGAGCTCTCCAGTAGGTGTACCAAAACATTCAAGTTCCATTTTCTCATAAGTTTATCAACTTTCAAAGCAGAATTACTTCCCATTGTTCCTCAACTGCAGTGTATGATATACCATTTTCTAGCTCTGAATCTCTACTTTTATCCAATGTAAAAAACCACTTCAAATTTTGCTACATAAGACCGAATCGAGGCGGTCGGTCACATTTAGTAACTGATACAACATCCAGACTAGCAGAAAATGAGTCTTGGGTAGGTTTGAAACAGCAACATAGATCATAATTTCTGCAAAGGGGCATAAAGGAGCCATTTGTGTGTGTGTGTGTGTGAATGTGTGTGTGTGTCTGAGTGTGTCTGTGTATGTGAGCGTGAGTGTGTGTGTGTGTGCATCCAAAAATGCATTTGTGGCCCAAACAAAGAAAGCCATGACTAATGTTATCAAATAATCCTCCCAAACTAATGTGCGAGTAATATCTTATTGAGCGGGTGGCAGTGTGAGGCTGCTGAAGGGGGAGATAGAGAAAGAGGAAGAGAAAATCAGGAAGCCACCCTTTCTCCCAGAATCCTTCATACTGTGTGAAGATCAACAAAGCTTAGCCACAGTATCAGTGACCTGGTATTCCGCTATTTAACTGTTTTTCACTCACATGTGTATGTGTGTATGTGTGTATGTGTGTATATGTGTGCATATGTGTGTATATGTGTGTGTAAATCTCTCTCTCTCTCCCTCCCTCTCTTTTCTTTCTCCTATACCCTCTCCTTCTAAAGGGGACATGGATAATGCTGCTCTGTTTTTACTCTCTCTCTGGTTTACTCTCCTCTTTCTCCCCCACTCTCCTTCGCTCTCCCGCTGCCCACGCTCTCCCTCCACCCCTCTTTCTCCAGCTCCCCATTCCCGCCATCCTTCCCACCTCCTCTCCTCCCTCGATCCCTCTCCCTGGCAGTGATCCTGTGCTGTGATCTCTCTCTGGTTCTCTGTGCCATTGTCTGGCTTCTGGCTGGGTCTGTGGAGCGGCCCCGCGGGGAGTAGCCCCGCGCCAGCTACAAGTGCTTCCTGATCCACCCAGCACAGCTTAGCACAGCACAGTGTGAGTTAGTGTATGTGTGTGTGAGTGTGAAAGAGTGTGTGTGTGTGTCTGCGTGTGTGTGTGTGTGTGTGTTTGTGTGTGTAGGTGCCCCGCTAGGCCCTAGATATCACTGTCATGCTTATTGTCGCGGCCAGGGAACAGGGATTATCCAAATGCTATGTGTTTGTAGAGACTAGAGATGCTCACGGGGCAGACGTACACCAAGATGAGGGTTGTTGTCAACGTGGCTTGGGCTGCAGGTCGTGGCAGCAGACAGGTAGCTTCAGGGGGAGCGTTTGACAGATTTTCCGCTTCTGAACACCGCTTCGGGGAAACATTTGCGCAATGTGACATTGGAGACATGGCGCCCAGCATGTGGGGACTGTGGGGGGACGGTGGTTGTCTGGCAGAGTGCCAGATGTGAGATGAACCCTAGCAGACAAGCGGAACATTGGAACATGCTCCCAGCAACATCTTCAGACTAGTCCCAGCTGTGTGTGTCACACTTCATCCCGGTACCAAAGGGACACATTAATGCACAAATTAAGGCATGATAATGCAACAATTAAAAACGCGAGTCACGTGTGTTCGCTGCCTCCTCCACATCGTCTGGTTAACCTAGATATAAATAAGCTTGTGAGTTGTAGTTATTATAACCCTGTTATGTTTAATGTCTCTCTTACTCCTTTCTCATTCACTTCTTAATTATATTATACTGTCTCTCTCTCTGTCTCCGTAGTTCAGTATCACTTCTGCTACTACGTCTGTATCTCTGTGTCCGTCTCTCTCTCTCTCTCTCTCTCTCTCTCTCTCTCGCTCTCTCTCTCTCTCGCTCTCTCTCTCTCTCTCTCTCTCTCTCTCTCTTTCTCTCTCTCTCTCTCTCTCTCATCCTCTCTCTCTCTCTCATTCTCTCTCTCTCATTCTCTCTCTCTATCTCTCAGCCCTGTCTCCGTAGTTCAGTATCACTTCTGCTACTGCGTCTGTATCTCTCTCTCTCTCTCTCTCTCTCTCTCTCTCTCTCTCTCTCTCTCTCTCTCTCTCTCTCTCTCTCTCTCTCTCTCTCTCTCTCTCTCTCTCTCTCTCTCTCTCTCTCTCTCTCTCTCTCTCTCTCTCTCTCTCTCTCTCTCTCTCTCTCTCTCTCTCTCTCTCTCTCTCTTCTCTCTCTCCTCTCTCTCTCTCTTCTCTCTCTCTCTCTCTCTCTCTTCTCTCTCTCTCTCCTCTCTCTCTCTCTCTCTCTCTCTCTCTCTCCTCTCTCTCTTTTTTTTTTCTTTTTCTTCTCTCTCTCTCTCTCTCTCTCTCTCTCTCTCCCTCCCTGCCTGGTGGGAGGTAGATGATGTCAGACTGACTGTGATCCTAATACACAACACTGGACTCATCCTCCACAGGAACAGAGAACACTCTCTCCTCCTCCCTCTCTCCCCCTCTCCTCCTCAAATATCTCTTCAACAAAGAGTTTGCAGGAACTGATAGCCTCTCCTCTTGTCCTCTGCTTCTCCTCCCTCCCACCTTCCCCTCCTTCTCTCCCTCTTCGACTATCGCTTCTATCTTTCCATTAAAGCGAGCACGGGAACGGATATTCTCTCCTCCCCCCCCTTCTCAATTTTCCATCTCTCTTTATCTCTCCATCTTCATCTGGGTATCAACTCTCTCCCAGTTAAAGATCCGTCAGGAACACATACCCTCTCCTCTCCTTCCTCTCCTTTCTCTTCTTTCATTCTTTCTCTCTGTCGCTCTACCTCCTTAACCATTTCTACACTCCAATCCCACTCTGTCTATCTGGGACCGGGGACTGCAATACACCTGTCACAATTCGCACACTCTCAAAGATCCAATTCCAAAACAATACCTGTGTCCTACCCATAGGCCCCTTACAGACTACTCCTCCCTCGCAGTTAGATAGATAAGATAGATATCAGCAACATGGTTCCTCATCCTCTTTGTTGCCTGCCATTTTGTTTACATCTTTCCAGTCCCTTCTTATCTAGACATGGGTTTGGAATCAGGCCTAAGAAATCCCTAACAAATGCTATTCGGACCAAGTTCTGCTACTTCATCTGAGTACCTTATAATATTTTCAACATAGTTACTTCCTCTCCAAATCCAGTAGGATTGATCCTCTATAATGCCATACCCGAGCAGGCCTGATACCATTCCTAAAACCTCCTAGGTTAAGTTTATCAGCGTCGCAGCATTCTGCTATGGGAGGCTCAATCTGGTAAGCGACAATAACACACATTATCCTACCAGCTCTTCGTCTAAGTCTGTTCTGCTCTGCCTTATCAAAAGATTGGGGGAAACTTGCAGAGGGATAAGAAAATGAGAGAAGGAGAAATGTGTTGTGTTGCCATTTGAAGATCCTCGGAACTGTAACTTTCATGTTGTTGCTGCGGCAACTCAGTCTTTGCACCTTGTTCTTAACTGAGCTTGAAGTATGTTGTGCTCTCAGTACATGAGAGTTAGGGAATATAGATAAACATGGTTATTGGAGAAACATGGAAACAGAGATTTTCGAGCATGGGAAATGGAGAACATTGAAGGTACAGCGTAGGAGAGATTAGAACATGGAAGGTACAGCAGATGAGCGATTAAAACATGGAAGGTACAGAGGAGGAGAGATTAGAACATGGAAGGTACAGCGGAGGAGAGATCAGAAAGTGGAAGGTACAGCGGAAGAGAGATTAGAACATGGAAGGTACAGAGGAGGAGAGATTAGAACATGGAAGGTACAGCAGAGGAGAGATTAGAACATTGAAGGTACAGTGTAGGAGAGATTAGAACATGGAAGGTACAGCAGATGAGCGATTAAAACATGGAAGGTACAGAGGAGGAGAGATTAGAACATGGAAGGTACAGCGGAGGAGAGATCAGAAAGTGGAAGGTACAGCGGAAGAGAGATTAGAACATGGAAGGTACAGAGGAGGAGAGATTAGAACATGGAAGGTACAGCAGAGGAGAGATTAGAACATTGAAGGTACAGTGTAGGAGAGATTAGAACATGGAAGGTACAGTGGAGGAGACATTAGAACATGGAAGATACAGCATAGGAGAGATCAGAACATGGAACGTACAGAGGAGGAGAGATTATCCTCCCTCTAATTCTCTCTCTCTCCCTCTCGCCTTACCCTCCCGGAGGACCTGAGCCCTAGGACCATGCCTCAGGACTACCTGGCCTGATGACTCCTGGCTGTCCCCAGTCCACCTGGTTGTGGTGCTGCTCCAGTTTCAATTTTTCTGCCTGCGGCTATGGAACCCTGACCTGTTCACCGGATGTGCTACCTTGTCCCGGACCTGCTGTTTTCGACTCTCTCTCTCTGTACCGCACCTGCTGTCTCGACCTCTGAATGCTTGGCTATGAAAAGCCAACTGACATTTACTCCTGAGGTACTGACCTGTTGCACCCTTTACAACCACTGTGATTATTATTTGACCCTGTTGGTCGTCTATGAATGTTTGAACACTTTGAAGAACAATCTGGCCTTACTGGCCATGTACTCTTATAATCTCCACCCGGCACAGCCAGAAGAGGGCTGGCCACCCCTCAGAGCCTGGTTCCTCTCTAGGTTTCTTCCTAGCTTCCTGCCTTTCTAGGGAGTTTTTCCTAGCCACTGTGCTTCTACATCTGCATTGCTTGCTGTTTGGGGTTTTAGGCTGGGTTTCTGTATAGCACTTTGTGACATCTGCTGATGTAAAAAGGGCTTGATAAATACATTTAATTTGATTAAAACATGAAAGGTACAGAGGAGGAGAGATCAGAACATGGAAGGTACAGAGGAGGAGAGATTAGAACATTGAAGGTACAGAGGAGGAGAGATTAGAACATGGAAGTCACAGAGGAGGAGAGATTAGACCATGGAAGTCACAGAGGAGGAGAGATTAGAACATGGAAGTCACAGAGGAGGAGAGATTAGAACATGGAAGGCACAGAGGAGGAGATATTAGAACATTGAAGGCACAGAGGAGGAGAGATTACAACATTGAAGGTACAGAGGAGAGATTAGAACATTGCAGGTACAGAGGAGGAGAGATTAGAACATAGAAGTCACAGAGGAGGAGAGATTAGAACATGGAAGGCACAGAGGAGGAGAGATTAGAACATTGAAGGCACAGAGGAGGAGAGATTATAACATTGAAGGCACAGAGCAGGAGAGATTAGAACATTGAAGGTACCGAGGAGGAGAGATTAGAACGTGGAAGGTACAGAGGAGGAGAGATTAGAATAATATAATAATAATATACCATTTAGCAGATGCTTTTATCCAAAGCGATTTACAGTCATGCGTGCATACATTTTTTATTTATTTTGTGTATGTGTGGTCCCGGGGATCGAACCTACTACCTTGGCGTTACAAGCGCCGTGCTCTACCAGCTGAGCTACAGAGGACCACCCATAGAACATTGAAGGTACAGAAGAGGAGAGATTAGAACATGGAAGGTACAGAGGAGGAGAGATTAGAACATGGAAGGGGAATGTTGGCGACATTCCATAATCCTTTAATAAGTGGCCCGCTATCATCTCCCTGTGTGTGTGTCCCTAGATATTCGCAATCACACATGTGGTGTGTGTACACAGATAGATGTTAGCACACAGCCACACACACATACACTGAAACATTAACCCCTCGCCGCAGAAAGAGATGACATCACAGTGGGTTCAGTGGGTTCCCAGCAGAGAACTCTTTCACTTTGCTTTTAGGGGAAGTGTTGCAGCACGACTGTCAACCTCAGTCAGACTCGCACTTCCTGTTTCCTTTGGCCTGGTTACCTATAAGGCAGAACCGCACGCAACATCAGGGGCTAGCCTTGATGCTAATCACGCTAGGCACTGTGTTTAGGTTAGCGGCACTACAGCATCACAGCCTCTGCATCGGGAGGGTAAAACATGTACTCAGTGGAAATAAAATGCCACCTAGATGCTATTAGACACAGAACCATGCATAGACTCTCTCTCACAAACACACACACAATCTGTTGGGAATGAACTCTCACTGTACTCACCTTTATTGAATATCCATGTCTGTTGCTTGGTTTGAAACCTGTACTGAGGTTTGCATTAGTCTATAAGCACACAATTTACAAAGAAATCAGAAGAGAAGTGAAAACTAACACTTCTTCAACTGTCTTAAACAGTTGAATAGTTGAGATTGAGTTTAGAACAAAGATCTTTCATTTTCATAAAATATTATTAACTAGTCACAGTAGTTTAAAATACGGAGTGACTGCAGTTCCGGATTTTCTGGAAATCTGATTTGCCGTAGCTAAAGATACAGAGATTTCTGTGCATTTGCGGGATTTTTTTGGACGTAGCTGCCCACTCCGCTGCCACTTCCAATACCTTGATTGTCTGGTGTAGCCTACAAACGTTATGTTGTACACAAAGTACACGGTAGACATGTTCTAACTACGGCATTCCATGCTTTCATTAGGTTATTAAGCATAAGCACGATTTCATGTTATTTTTTCAGGAGGGAAGTTAGGCTACATGCAGCTATTTACATGTTGTACACAAAAGATATGATCAACATATTCGTACAAACTCGCAGATTGCTTTTTTTTGCCACAAAGCAAAACTCAAGTGGGGACATACAGTTGAAGTCGGAAGTTTACATACACTTAGGTTGGAGTCATTAAAACTCGTTTTTCAACCACTCCATGTAAGGGATCGGGGGTTGGCTGGGTCTAGACAGAGTCTGACACTTCCCCGATCTACTGAGAGGGGGAGTCATCAGACTCGATCTGGTTCACCTGAGTTCTGAGCACACCTGTCCGTAATTAGGGTAGGATATAAGGTGTGCTCAGAAGTTCAGTCGGTGCGAGGTATTGTTCCATTGTGACTTGCTAAGCGTTTTGTTCCGAGAGAGAGAGAGAGTTTGTTGTTTTTGATTACCTGTGTATCCGACCTGTGCCTTGTTGTTTGACTCCCCGAATTGCTTAATCCTCTACTTGTCTACCCCAGTGATTACCGTTCTCTGATCCTGTGCCTGTGACCTCGACTACGACTAAGCCCGCTCCCTTGGTACCTCTGCCTGTCTCTGCCTGGCCCGGTTTTGACCACAGCCCGCCCGACCACGATTAAGCTATTCCCTTGTCTGTACTCTAATAAAGCATCGCTATTCTGCGATTGGATCTTACCACTCTGTCCGAGTCTTCATTACACTCCACAAATTTCTTGTTAACAAACTATAGTTTTGGCAAGTCAGTTAGGACATCTACTTTGTGCATGACACAAGTAATTTTTCCAAAATTGTTTACAGACAGATTATTTCACTTAGAATTCACTGTATCACAATTCCAGTGGGTCAGAAGTTAACATACACTAAGTTGACTGTGCCTTTAAACAGCTTGGAAAATTCCAGAAAATGATGTCATGGCTTTAGAAGCTTCTGATAGGCTAATTTACATCATTTGAGTCAATTGGAGGTGTACCTGTGGATGTATTTCAAGGCCTACCTTCAAACTCAGTGCCTCTTTGCTTGACATCATGGGAAAATCAGAATAAATTAGCCTCAGAAAAAGAAATTGTAGACCTCCACAAGTCTGGTTCATCCTTGGGAGCAATTTCCAAACGCCTGATGGTACCATGTTCATCTGTACAAACAATAGTACGCAAGTATAAACACCATGGGACAACGCAGCCGTCATACCGCTCAGGAAGGAGACGCGTTCTGTCTCCTAGAGATTAACGTACTTTGGTGCGAAAAGTGCATATCAATCCCAGAACAACAGCAAAGGACCTTGTGAAGATGCTGGAGGAAACCGGTACAGTAGTATCTATATCCACAGTAAAATTAGTCCTATATCGTCATAACCTGAAAGGCAGCTCAGCAAGGAAGAAGCCACTGCTCCAAAACCGCCATAAAAAGGCCACGGTTTGCAACTGCACATGGGGACAAAGATCGTACTTTTTGGAGAAATGTCCTCTGGTCTGATGAAACAAAAATAGAACTGTTTGGCCATAATGACCATCGTTATGTTTGGAGGAAAAGGGGGGTAGCTTGCAAGCCGAAGAACACCATCCCAACCGTGAAGCACGGGGGTGGCAGCATCATGCTGTGGGGGTGCTTTGCTGCAGGAGGGACTGGTGCACTTCACAAAATAGATGGCATCATGAGGAAGGAAAATTAGGTGGATATATTGAAGCAACATCTCAGTCAGGAATTTAAAGCTTGGTCGCAAATGGGTCTTGCAAATGGACAATGACCCCAAGCATACTTCCAAAGTTGTGGCAAAATGGCTTAAGGACAACAAAGTCAAGGTATTGGAGTGGCCATCACAAAGCCCTGACCTCAATCCTATAGAAAATGTGTGGGCAGAACTGAAAAAGCGTGTGCGAGCAAGGAGGCCTACAAACCTGACTCAGTTACACCAGCTCTGTCAGGAGGAATGGGCCAAAATTCACCCAACTTATTGTGGGAAGCTTGTGGAAGGCTACCCGAAACGTTTGACCCAAGTTAAACAATTTAAAGGCAATGCTTCAAATACTAATTGAGTGTATGTAAACTTCTGACCCACTGGGAATGTGATGAAAGAAATAAAAGCTGAAATAAATCATTCTCTCTACTATTATTCTGACATTTCACATTCTTAAAATAAAGTGGTGATCCTAACTGACCTAAGACAGGGAATTTGTACTAGGATTAAATGTCAGGAATTGAGAAAAACTGAATTTAAATGTATTTGGCTAAGGTGTATGTAAACTTCCGACTTCAACTGTACATGCATCTATCCACAGTAGGCAGTATATCAAACACAAGCAGGACACAGACAGGCAGTCTAATTAGCGGCCCTGGCATTTTATCCACACCAGCCCACATCACTGTGCACACCGCCACCTCCCCAGTGAAACATGCACAGAGACAGGGCACACACTTTCATTACAGGAATCATGAGGATAATGCCCTTTCCTGTTTGACCAAACCATGGTTTTAGGACGTTTTGAGTGATGTGACATTGTAGAATGTGCTCTTTCTATGTTTATAGGCACCCTTTCCCTTTTTTACGATCCATGATCTTGGCTGTCTATCTGATGACAGAGTCGGAACGATCCATGATCTTGGCTGTCTAACTGATGACAGAGTCGGAACGATCCATGATCTTGGCTGTCTAACTGATGACAGAGTCGGAACAGGTGTCTTTGCTGATGCCGCGTTTGACTTTGAATGTGAGTTTGCGTGACCTCAGTTCAGCCTATCAGAAAACGGGGGGTTAGCCGTTGCCAACTGATCAGCCAAAGGCTCATTATAGATTAGTATAACAGAGAAATTGTGCAAAAATTGCCGGCCATTTCAACTTTTAATTTTCATATTTTTATATAAAACATATATTTTTGTGTGTGTCAATTTCGACCAGCCCACCTAGGGTTGTTATGGTGACAGTATTACTCTAATCCCTCTGAGATCAATGCAAATGCAATCGAAAATCAAATCAAACAGTTCATGAGAGACTTGGCATTCAGAGATTGAATGGAATAGGACCACCTGTTGTGCATCGAGAGTCAGCTCCTCATAGCTGGTTGAAGCATGGAATGAAATTATTGTTCCTATAAGCCCATGTTGTACAACATTTCTATAGGCTATGCTATGTAATTGCGTGAGAAAACTGAGTTTTGATGGCCTCTATTAAAAAGAGCAGGATCACATCAGCTTTCTATAGGCTAGGCCTACTATATTCATTTCTCAACATTCCTAATATTAAGCACATTGCTTCGCTTTACAACCGGAGAAGCCTACCTGGCTGGCATGAAACTGAACCACAGGAAAAGCATCCCCCATTCGCTACTCAAGTGAATATGGATGATGTCTTTCAAAACTAATTTCACACATTTATCATTTAGTATATGTAAAGACAAGATTAAATTGAGAATAGTCTGATGGATGATAATATTATCACTTGTGAATGATGCCCAGCATGTGCAGTCTAAGGCAAGAAACAACATATGCATTTTCTTGCGACTTTTCAAAATCATAGTGGCTTGCATCATGTAGCCTAGCCCATAGGCCTTAATGTTTTGATAAGGTTTGTATCACAACTAAAGTGGCCAAATAACTCTATAGGCCTGGACCCCTGGAACAGGGTTAGAGAGCCCATAGCGTAAGGAACCTAGTGAAACATGTGTTCTTATAAACCCAGTCATTGAGTTTTGACTGGCCACTATTTAAAAGAGGATCCTAGCTTCCTCGTGCTACTATTGCCTATTTATTGCTGAATTCTTAAAATTAAGCACATTAATCTGCTTTAAAACCGGTGTAGCCTACCTGGCATATTCAAAACGTAACCGCGGGACATTCGCTATTCGAGTCGAGGCTACGGGTGACATGATTTTTTTGTGGGTCATTCTAAACCAAAAATAATTCCACACGTACATTATATTAGTAGTCTATATGTAAAGACCAGATTAAATTAACAATAGTCTGATGGGTGAGAATATTATCAAGTGCTTGTCAAATTGTGAATGAGAGATTGATGAAGTGTGTGCAGCCTTTCATGCAACTTTTTCAAACATATAGCGTAAGGTTTGTATCACAACTAAAGTTTCAGGTAATAACTCTAAAATAAGCATATAGGAGGACCTGTTTCAAATGATCACTTTGGTAACCACTCAACACAGAATAGCCTCGCGCGCACTCCCTCACAAATCATTCAGGAAAAATTTCCTTTCTATTTTATTCAGCTCTGTTCAATTGTATTCTTCTTACTATAAAATAATGCCAAGGGAATTATAAGCAAATGTTGTCTACTAAATGATTTAGTCCAGCCCACAGCCATATGGTATAGCCAGATCAGGGCCTAACATACGGATGACTCAGAATATGCTATTCTGTTATTCTGAAATAGGCTACATTTTCTTCATATTATAGGCTAATGTTTCTTTAGACCTGCCTAAAATAAATACATGGGTTTATTGTGATAGTGTAGGCTATATTAAATGGATTTATTATACTTTTTAAAATGTAGATGTTCCAAAGGTCGACATCAGTGGCTTGTAGGCTATGCGTGGATGCCGGATATGCTAAACGTGTTTATGTTCATTTATGGTCAATTAACATTAGACTGGAAGTTATTTGCATGACAGTTACTGGCTGACAAAATGTCATGACCGCCACAGCCCTAAGCCCACCCAACCAGCCCTAAGCCCACCCAACAACCCATCTGGTAGTTAAAGTAATAGTGTTCTTTTTCAGCAAATCTGGCTAGTGTGGCTACGTTATAGCAGCAACTACAAAGATGAGTCTACATCACCACACAAAACGCAGATTGTTTTTGCGCCAATGCAATATGTAGGGACTTAGTCCTGCTTGTTCAACTGCAATATCCGTTACAACAGATAGAGAAAGTTGTAGCCTTCAAAATGCCCTTGAATGTTCATTCAAATCGCAGCAGGGTTTTTATTTCAGCTGTTCAGAAATATGAGGCAGAGACAAAGGCTACATCATCATGGTTTAGAAGAGGGAGTGTAAAGAGAGAAACGTGAAGGGAGGTGGCGTGCGAGAAGCAGCTACGTAGAAAAAATGTGTGCGTAAAATAACACATGTGCAAAATGTGATACGGAGCCGTCGCTTTGAGAAAGAGGGGAGGGGCGAGGCGAGGCGGTGTCGAAAACACTGTTTTCGCAGCCACGGCCTTTAAAATAAGATGGTGAAGCATAGTTACATATACTACAGCTTGCATAACACATGTTATGTTATTTCCTCTCAACTATGACATTCTTCATCGTGCCTATATAATGCATCATGATAACATAAAGTACAGGGGCTCCGGTAGGTAGCCAATCACTGAGACAGTGATTGACTATTGAACCCCTTGGGACTCTACTCTCTTTCATCCCCATGAGAAGACAGGAGAATACCACTGTTTAGATGCCACCACATTTATTTGTCAGACCTTTCCCCCTATCCCATAAAACACACTCGAACAGATCCAAGACAAAACAACAACGACACAGAATCATATTACGTTCTCCCAGCTGACACATGCATGCATCTCTCTGCTTTCTATGCTGCCATGAGCGTCACATGCCAGAGCTCTGCAGCCCTACTGCACTGGTGAAACAACATTAACATTAGTGCTGGTGTTGTTTGGTTCCTGCTCCATTTGATTCACAGCTTACTGCGCTAACCACTACAGCCTTCCCCTAGGGCCTGCCTCTCAGACACACTTTAACAGCCATTAGTAAGCTGCCGCTATACAACTGCTACCTGAGTGTATCACATGTGTGTGTGTGTGTGTGTGGGGGGGGGGTCTGTGTGTGTGTGTGTGTAGGCCTGTTTGAGTGTATTGTTCCATCATAACCTATGCTGTCTTGCTGCAGTGCTTTATTACTATATACAGTGGGGTCTGGAATTATTGACACCCTTGATAAAGAGGAGCAAAAATGACTGTAGGCTGAAACTTGGCCACAAGTGGATCTTCCAGCAAGACAATAACCCCAAGCACACATCAAAATCCACAAAGAAATTGTTAATTGGCCACAAAATCAAAATTTTGCAATGAAGCCCATGCAGTCCATAAGCGCAGAGAAAGGATATCAAGGATCTGGAAGGATTATGTATGGAGGAATGGTCTAAGATCCCTCCCAATGTGTTCTCCAACTCATAAAACGTTTTAGAAAAAGGCTCAGTGCCGTTATCCTCGCAAGGCGAGGTATTGAAAGATATTGAAAACAGTGGTGTCAATAATTTTGACCATTACCTGTCATGAGCCCTCTCACTCCACCGGGTTACCACCTTAATGTGTTTCCACTATCTTCCACTCTGCTCATCTCTCTCTCTCTACTCAGCCTAACGAGCTCCACCTGTCCCTGCTCTGCTCGGCTCTAATTACTCTGCCAGCTGCGCTGCATTACCCACTAACCTCTCCCAGTATTTAAAGTCCCGTCTCTCAGCTCTCCTTTGTCAGATCGTCTGCAAAGCTCACACCCGAACCTGTGTGCTCGCGCTTCTGGCTCACCCTTGTTTTGTGACCCCGGACCTGCCTGATTCTTGGATACTCTTCTGCCCCAGGAAAACCAGACCTGCTTTCTGCCATTACGACTCCTGACTACTCTTCGACCCCGGTAACTCTGACCAGCCTTCTGCCTTGCTACAACGTATTTGGATTTCCCTTGAACTGTACTTCTGCCTTGTTTCATCCGCCCCGTTGTGTCTGTGTTTCCTCCCCCCAGGACTTCTGGACCACCAACCACCGGCGTCATCGGACGCACCGCTGCCACTGGGGGGCACAGACCCAGCACATTGGACGGGATAACCCCTGGAGCCTTCACTCACTCCCTACTTCCCTTTTCCCTTAAGTTTTAATAAACTTTCTGGTGTGACGCACTGTGGTCCTCTTGTCGTCTGTCTGAATCGTGACAGTACGATCTGACCCTCATGGACTCAGCGCACACTTCCCCCGACATGGAAACCGAAGAACCTGAGCAACCCACCGCCATGCTACGCCTGGAACACACTGAGAGAGAGCTAGGCCGCATGAGCGGCGACATCACCTCTCTGCTTCAGGTCGGCCACCAACAGCATCAGCAGTTCCAGCAGCACCAGCAGCAGTCCCAGCAGCAGCAACAACAACTCGCCAGGATCATCCAACTCCTCACCAACCTTACCCCAGCCAGTCTGCCCACCAGCCCTGCCTCCGAGTCACCTGCCCCGGTCATTTCAGCCGCTGCCCCGGAACCCAAGATTGGAAACCCCGAGCGGTTCAACGGCGATTCTACCCAGGTCCGGCCATTCCTGACTAGCTGCCGACTTCAGTTCTCCTTGCAGCCAAGGACCTTCGCCACGGAGGGGGCTAGGGTCGGGTATGCCATCACTCACCTGACGGGCCGAGCTCGACTCTGGGGAACAGCAGAGTTCGAACGTCAAACCCCCGCATGTGCAACCTTCGACCTGTTTGCTGAGGAGATGCTGAAGGTGTTTGACCTGGATTCACCAACCGCAGAGGCGTCTCGTGAACTGTTCAGTATTCGACAAGGCAGACGTACAGTCGCAGACCATTCCATCGACTTCCGAACCCTGGCAAGACGAAGTTCTTGGAACACACCATCGTTGGTGGACGCGTTCTTCCATAGCTTGGCTGACTATATCAAGGACGAGTTGGTCTCCCATGAACTGCCTTCCACTCTTGATGAAGCCATCGCACTGACTGTCCGGATCGACAGAAGGATACAGACCCGTCGTCGTGAGAGGGGGGCGCCAAGGTCCACCAACTACCGGCATTCGGAGAGATCCGACTGGGCTCCTGTCAGCTACTGCCACTCACCCAAGTCAGCTTGATCAGTCTGAGCCTATGGAGATTGGGCGAGCCTCTCTCACTCCTGCAGAGCGCCAGCGCCGCTTCACCTCAAACCTCTGCCTCTATTGTGGAGGTGATGGACATCGTGTGGTAACCTGCCCTTTAAAAGCCGAAGCTCACCGGGCATAGGGGGAGTCCGGTTGAGCTCAATGACCATCCAGTCCTCCGACCGCAAACCCTTGCTGCAAGTTCACCTCCGCCTCTCTGACTCTACTCACACCCTGGCTGCTCTGGTGGATTCTGGCGCCGAAGCCAACATAATGGACATCAAGCTGGCACGCCAACTGGGACTGGAGAACCTCCGTTTGACACCTCCTATTCCTGCCCGGGCACTGGACGGACACTTACTCGGATCGGTCACTCATGTCACGGCCCCGGTCTTGATGGGTCTGTCCGGAAACCATCAAGAAACTATCCAGTTTCACCTGCTCCCCTCTCCAGGCCAACCCCTCATCCTGGGTTACCCATGGCTCCGCCGGCACAACCCTCAGCTCGACTGGGTGACCGGGGGGATCAGGGAGTGGGGAGAGGACTGCCACCGAACCTGCCTGCTTGCTGCCGCACTACCCCCTCGGCCAGTACCTACTAACTCCGCCCCTGACCTCTCCCATGTCCCAGAATGCTACCATGGTCTCAGAGAAGTGTTTAACAAAGCAAGAGCCACATCTCTGCCCCCTCACCGACCGTACGGACTGTGCCATCGACCTCCTCCCTGGAACAGCCCCTCCAAGGGGCCGTCTTTATTCGTTGTCTGCTCCTGAAAGAAGGTCCATGGAGGACTACATCAATGACTCTCTGTCCACAGGATTGATCCGTTCATCTTCATCTCCGGCTGGTGCTGGCTTCTTCTTTGTGGGGAAGAGGGACGGATCTCTTCGCCCCTGCATCGACTACAGGGGACTCAACGACATCACAGTGAAAAACCGTTACCCTCTCCCTCTGCTCACCTCTGCTTTTGAGTTGCTCCAGGGAGCCACTGTTTTTACCAAGTTGGATCTCAGAAACGCTTACCACCTAGTGCGGATCCGGGAGGGAGATGAATGGAAGACCGCATTCAATACACCAACAGGCCACTACGAGTATCTGGTTATGCCTTTTGGCCTCACCAATGCTCCTGCTGTGTTCCAGGCTCTAGTGAATGATGTACTGCGGGACATGTTAAACAAGTTTGTCTTCGTTTACCTGGATGACATCTTAATCTACTCCAGAAACCTGTCTGAACACACCCGCCATGTCCAGCAAGTCCTTCATCGTCTTCTGGAGAATTCCCTCTCGCCAAGGCAGAGAAGTGTGAGTTTCACGTCAAGACAGTGGCCTTCCTGGGGTACATAGTGGCAGAGGGAAGTATCCAAATGGATCCTGCCAAAGTATCAGCAGTCACGTCATGGCCAGTTCCGGAGAACAGAAAGAAGCTGCAACAGTTTCTGGGGTTTGCTAACTTCTATAGAAAGTTTATCCGGAACTACAGTACCGTTGCTGCCCCTCTCACTGCTCTAACCAGCACCAAGCAACCCTTCACCTGGACCCCAGCAGCCGACAAGGCCTTCAGTACCCTCAAGGTAAGGTTCACCTCCGCTCCCATCCTCCAGATGCCTGACGTGGACCGGCAATTCATTGTGGAGGTGGACGCCTCGGATGTGGGAGTTGGTGCTGTGATTTCTCAGTGGGCTGCGGAGGATAGGAAGCTCCATCCCTGTGCCTTTTTCTCACGTCGGTTGTCCCCCTCTGAGTGCAATTACGACATAGGGAACCGAGAGCTGCTGGCTGTGAAGCTTGCCTTGGAGGAGTGGCGTCACTGGCTGGAGGGGTCCACCATTCCATTTCTCGTTTGGACCGATCATAAGAACTTGGAGTACATCCGCACGGCCAAACGGTTGAACTCCAGGCAGTCCCGCTGGGCCCTGTTCTTCACCAGGTTTAATTTCACTCTGTCATACCGGCCTGGATCACGCAACACCAAGCCAGACGCCCTCTCCCGTCAATTCCAGAAGGATGACAACCCCTCCAAGGATCCTGTGTCGATTCTGCCAAGTCCCTGCATCGTAGCAGCTCTGACCTGGGCTGTTGAGGAACAGGTGCTGGAAGCTCTCCGTAACCAGCCCGGTCCCAGCACTTGCCCAGCTGACCGCCTTTTTGTCCCCGAAAACCTAAGGTCCCAGGTCGTTCAGTGGGGACATGACTCCCGCCTAGCTTGTCACCCTGGCTCCACCCCGCACTTACAACCTGCTCGCCCAGAGGTTCTGGTGGCCCGCTCTGAGAAAGGATGTACGGGAATTCGTCCAAGCCTGCCCCATCTGCAACCAACACAAGTCGTCCTGCCAGCCCCCAGCCGGATTGCTGCAGCCCCTGCCTGTGCCCAGACGTCCCTGGTCTCACATCGCCCTTGACTTTGTCACGGGGCTGCCCCCCTTCAAGGGGCAAGACCGTCATTCTCACCATAGTTGACCGATTCAGCAAGATGGCACACTTCATTCCCCTCCCCAAGCTCCCAACCGCCAAGGAGACCGCCCAGGTGGTCCTGGAACACGTCTTCCGGATCCACGGACTGCCAAAGGATGTAGTTTCTGACCGTGGTCCACAATTCTCCTCCGCTTTTTGGAAGGAGTTCTGTCACCTGCTGGGAGCCACAGTCAGTCTGACTTCCGGATTCCATCCCCAATCCAATGGGCAGTCAGAGCGGGCAAATCAGGAGCTCGAGAAGGCACTGCGATGCATGACTTCACGCAACCCCCCACTCCTGGTCGCAGCAATTGACATGGGTGGAGTACGCACACAATTCTCTGACCTGCTCTGCCATCGGTATGTCCCCTTTCCAATGTGTTTATGGATACCAGCCTCCTCTATTTGCCAGTCAGGAAGGGAGGTTACTTGCCCATCTGCACTTGCGTTTGCCCGTCGATGTCGCCGCACCTGGTCACAGGCCCGAGCCACACTTCTCAGATCCGTTGCCAGCTACACTACCGGGGCCAACCGTCGGAGAATCCCTGCTCCCACCTACCATGTTGGTCAAAGGGTGTGGTTGTCGTCAAGGAACCTGCCACTCAGGGTGGAGTCGCAGAAGTTGGCACCTCGGTTCATTGGCCCATTCCCTATCATAAGAGTGATTAGCCCAACTGCTGTCCGGCTCCAACTGCCTAATTCCATGAGGGTGCACCCCACTTTCCATGTGTCTAAGATTAAGCCCATTCATGAGAGTCCGCTGGTCCCTGCTGCGCCTTGTCCTCCTCCTCCACGGCTCGTCGATGGTGGTCTGGTTTACACCGTCCGCCGCCTGCTTCGGTCCAGACGGAGGGGTAGGGGTCTCCAGTACCTCATTGACTGGGAGGGCTATGGACCTGAGGAAAGGACCTGGGTGCCAGCTAGTCAGATTGTGGATAGGACTCTCATCACCGCCTTCCACCAACGGCATCCTGATCAACCTGCAATCCGTAGGGGCCGCCCCAGAGGGATCCCTAACCGTCCTGCCCGCTCGGCTTCCTGTCCTGTGCCTGATCCTGTCTCGGGACCTGTCCCATCTCCCGACCACGGCCCTCCGGCTTCCTCCGAGGATGAGGGCGTTCGCTCGGACCGTTCGGAGGAGTTCTCAGCCCTCCTCCGGCTCCCCTCCTCCCGCCCGGCGTGGTGTTGCTCTTGGGACTTCTGGGGCCGTCCCTTGGGGGGGTTCTGTCATGAGCCCTCTCACTCCACCGGGTTACCACCTTAATGTGTTTCCACTATCTTCCACTCTGCTCATCTCTCTCTCTCTACTCAGCCTAACGAGCTCCACCTGTCCCTGCTCTGCTCGGCTCTAATTACTCTGCCAGCTGCGCTGCATTACCCACTAACCTCTCCCAGTATTTAAAGTCCCGTCTCTCAGCTCTCCTTTGTCAGATCGTCTGCAAAGCTCACACCCGAACCTGTGTGCTCGCGCTTCTGGCTCACCCTTGTTTTGTGACCCCCGGACCTGCCTGATTCTTGGATACTCTTCTGCCCCAGGAAAACCAGACCTGCTTTCTGCCATTACGACTCCTGACTACTCTTCGACCCCGGTAACTCTGACCAGCCTTCTGCCTTGCTACAACGTATTTGGATTTCCCTTGAACTGTACTTCTGCCTTGTTTCATCCGCCCCGTTGTGTCTGTGTTTCCTCCCCCCCCAGGACTTCTGGACCACCAACCACCGGCGTCATCGGACGCACCGCTGCCACTGGGGGGGGGCACAGACCCAGCACATTGGACGGGATAACCCCTGGAGCCTTCACTCACTCCCTACTTCCCTTTTCCCTTAAGTTTTAATAAACTTTCTGGTGTGACGCAATTGTGGTCCTCTTGTCGTCTGTCTGAATCGTGACATTACCTACAAATATTACTTGTTAAACAAAATATATTTCTCTGAGCAATTGTATTAGTATAAAATATAATTTCCCCATTTTTTGAAGAATACAATATACAGTAGCTCATTATTTGAAATATATATTTTATAGTCATTTTTGTTCATCTTTATCAAGGGTGTCAATAATTTTGGACCCCACTGTGCGCCAGTGTGCTGCCAGTGACATTCTACAGTGTGGAGTGACTGTTTTAGAGGCTGTCTCTATCCTGACACAGCTACACAGACAGAGACAATGTCAGATACAGTAGATACACAGCACAATGTTCAGGTAACTCTCAGTAAATCCCTGATCGCATCCAGGGAAATCCTTCCTTCCATTACAGCTCTGTGTGCCTCACAGCAATTTCTACATCCAGGCAAAGCCACACATGTCCATGCAGGGAAGTGGACTTCTCCATGGGCCTTTACACATTACCAATCACCAGACCAGCCTAGGGCCATCCACTAGAACACCAGCCTTCCATTAGGAGAGATTAGGCCACTTTGTTCAGTGGAGCGAGCAAGCAACAAGAAAAAGAGAGACAGAGAGAGAGATAGAGGGAGAGAGAGAGCGAGAGAGAGAGAGGGGGGCAGGGGGGGGGGGGTGGGATGGAGTAGACAGTGGATGGGTGGTAGACACCACTTCCATGCTACTGTAAGTAAGCTTGAGATCCAGACATGAACACCAAGCCTTGAGTGTGTCTGCAGATTTTTCTGGGAAAGAAAATGGAATTGCACGTGCTCCAAAATGATACTACTGCTGAGTTTACGTTTACATTTTAGTCATTTAGCAGACGCTCTTATCCAGAGCGACTTACAGTTAGTGAATACATATATATATTTTTTATACTGGCCCCCCGTGGGAATCGAACCCACAACCCTGGCGTTGCAAACGCCATGCTCTATCAACTGAGCTACATCCCTGCCAGCCATTCCCTCCCCTACCCAGGGCCAATTGTGCGCCGCCCATGAGTCTCCCGGTCGCGGCCGGCTGCGACAGAGCCTGGATTCGAACCAGAATCTCTAGTGGCACAGTTAGCACTGCGATGTAGTGCCTTAGACCACTGCGCCACTCAGGAGTACAGTTCACAGATTTCATCTCACACAAACACAGTGTTGTCTAATCCATGCGTGCACCGATAGATTCACTATCCACGGGGCATCTAGCAAAGTTTATAACACAAGAAAAGAGTCTGGCATGACTTCAATCTGAGGTATATTTTTTGTTGTTGCTGTTTCTATTTGAAGTTTAGATTGATAGAGTCCTTGTGGATCAAGCCAGCTATTGCATGATCTGAGTGTGTGTGTTTTTGTGTGTCAAATGCCCACACAGAGATGTTAATACAGATGCTGTAAAAAACTGGATGCATTTAGAATAAATAACGTTAGCTGTTGGAGCTATCTGTTGATAGCAGAGCAGAGTTAGATGTGTTAGGAGAATAACGATCTGACAGCTTGGAAAATTCCAGAAAATGATGTTATGGCTTTAGAAGCTTCTGATAGGCTAATTGACATCATTTGAGTCAATTGGAGGTGTACCTGTGGATGTATTTCAAGGCCTACCTTCAAACTCAGTGCCTCTTTGCTTGACATCATGGGAAAATGAAAATAAATTAGCCAAGACCTCTTAATTTTTTTTTGTAGACCTCCACAAGTCTGGTTCATCCTTGGGAGCAATTTCCAAACGCCTGAAGGTACCACGTTCATCTGTACAAACAATAGTACGCAAGTATAAACACCATGGGACAACGCAGCCGTCATACCGCTCAGGAAGGAGACGCGTTCTGTCTCCTAGAGATTAACGTACTTTGGTGCGAAAAGTGCAAATCAATCCCAGAACAACAGCAAAGGACCTTGTGAAGATGCTGGAGGAAGCCGGTACAGTAGTATCTATATCCACAGTAAAACGAGTCCTACAGTGGGGAAAAAAAGTATTTAGTCAGCCACCAATTGTGCAAGTTCTCCCACTTAAAAATATGAGAGAGGCCTGTAATTTTCATCATAGGTACACGTCAACTATGACAGACAAATTTAGATTTCTTTTTCCAGAAAATCACATTGTAGGATTTTTTATGAATTTATTTGCAAATTATGGTGGAAAATAAGTATTTGGTCACCTACAAACAAGCAAGATTTCTGGCTCTCACAGACCTGTAACTTCTTCTTTAAGAGGCTCCTCTGTCCTCCACTCGTTACCTGTATTAATGGCACCTGTTTGAACTTGTTATCAGAATAAAAGACACCTGTCCACAACCTCAAACAGTCACACTCCAAACTCCACTATGGCCAAGACCAAAGAGCTGTCAAAGGACACCAGAAACAAAATTGTAGACCTGCACCAGGCTGGGAAGACTGAATCTGCAATAGGTAAGCAGCTTGGTTTGAAGAAATCAACTGTGGGAGCAATTATTAGGAAATGGAAGACATACAAGACCACTGATAATCTCCCTCGATCTGGGGCTCCACGCAAGATCTCACCCCGTGGGGTCAAAATGATCACAAGAACGGTGAGCAAAAATCCCAGAACCACACGGGGGGCCTAGTGAATGACCTGCAGAGAGCTGGGACCAAAGTAACAAATCCTACCATCAGTAACACACTACGCCGCCAGGGACTCAAATCCTGCAGTGCCAGACGTGTCCCCCCTGCTTAAGCCAGTACATGTCCAGGCCCGTCTGAAGTTTGCTAGAGTGCATTTGGATGATCCAGAAGAGGATTGGGAGAATGTCATATGGTCAGATGAAACCAAAATATAACTTTTTGGTAAAAACTCAACTCGTCGTGTTTGGAGGACAAAGAATGCTGAGTTGCATCCAAAGAACACCATACCTACTGTGAAGCATGGGGTGGAAACATCATGCTTTGGGGCTGTTTTTCTGCAAAGGGACCAGGACGACTGATCCGTGTAAAGGAAAGAATGAATGGGGCCATGTATCGTGAGATTTTGAGTGAAAACCTCCTTCCATCAGCAAGGGCATTGAAGATGAAACGTGGCTGGGTCTTTCAGCATGACAATGATCCCAAACACACCGCCCGGGCAATGAAGGAGTGGCTTCGTAAGAAGCATTTCAAGGTCCTGGAGTGGCCTAGCCAGTCTCCAGATCTCAACCCCATAGAAAATCTTTGGAGGGAGTTGAAAGTCCATGTTGCCCAGCGACAGCCCCAAAACATCACTGCTCTAGAGGAGATCTGCATGGAGGAATGGGCCAAAATACCAGCAACAGTGTGTGAAAACCTTGTGAAGACTTACAGAAAACGTTTGACCTGTGTCATTGCCAACAAAGGGTATATAACAAAGTATTGAGAAACTTTTGTTATTGACCAAATACTTATTTTCCACCATAATTTGCAAATAAATTCATAAAAAATCCTACAATGTGATTTTCTGGAATTATTTTTCTCATTTTGTCTGTCATAGTTGACGTGTACCTATGATGAAAATTACAGGCCTCTCTCATCTTTTTAAGTGGGAGAACTTGCACAATTGGTGGCTGACTAAATACTTTTTTCCCCCACTGTATATCGTCATAACCTGAAAGGCTGCTCAGCAAGAAAGAAGCCACTGCTCCAAAACCGCCATAAAAAAGCCAGGCCACGGTTTGCAACTGCACATGGGGACAAAGATCGTACTTTTTGGAGAAATGTCATCTGGTCTGATGAAACAAAAATAGAACTGTTTGGCCATAATGACCATCGTTATGTTTGGAGGAAAAGGGGAGTAACTTGCAAGCCGAAGAACACCATCCCAACCGTGAAGCACGGGGGTGGCAGCATCATGCTGTGGGGGTGCTTTGCTGCAGGAGGGACTGGTGCACTTCACAAAATAGATGGCATCATGAGGAAGGAAAATTAGGTGGATATATTGAAGCAACATCTCAAGACATCAGTCAGGAATTTAAAGCTTGGTCGCAAATGGGTCTTCCAAATGGACAATGACCCCAAGCATACTTCCAAAGTTGTGGCAAAATGGCTTAAGGACAACAAAGTCAAGGTATTGGAGTGGCCATCACAAAGCCCTGACCTCAATCCTATAGAAAATGTGTGGGCAGAACTGAAAAAGTGTGTGCGAGCAAGGAGGCCTACAAACCTGACTCAGTTACACCAGCTCTGTCAGGAGGAATGGGCCAAAATTATATAATGGCGCTGGAGAAGATGGCTGCCGTTTTACAGCCCTCTAACCAATTGTACTATTATGTGTGTTTTATCGCGTTATTTGTAATTTATTCTGTACATAATGTTTCTGCCATCGTCTCTTATAACCAAAAAGAGCTTCTGGATATCAGGACAGCGATTACTCACCTTGTATTGGACAAAGATTTTTTCTTCAACGAGTCGGATGTGAAGGATATCCTACAGACACCCGACAAGGCCCAAATCCCCGTCATTGGCAGGAGAAAGAGACAGAGATATCGTGGACGTAGGTCGGGGTGCCTTGTAAGGATCCGACGGCGAGCGAGTAAACTGCCTCTTCCATCAATCCTATTAGCCAATGTTCAATCATTTGAAAATGAATTTGATTACCTAATATTATGGTTATCCTACCAACGGGACATTAAAAACTGTAATATCTTATGTTTCACCGAATCGTGGCTGAACGACGACATGGACAACATACATCTGACGGGATATACACTACATCGGCAGGATAGAACGGCTGACTCCGGTAAGACAAGGGGTGGTCTGTGTATATTTGTAAACAACAGCTGATGCACAAAATCAAATACTAAGGAAGTCTCGAGGTTTTGCTCGCCTGAGGTAGAGTATCTTATGATAAACTGTAGACCACACTATTTACCAAGAGAGTTTTCATCTATATTTTTCATAGCTGTCTATTTACCACCACAAACCAATGCTGGCATTAAGATTGCACTCAATGAGCTGTATAAGGCCATAACTAAACAGGAAAATGCTCATCCAGAGACAGCGCTCCTAGTGGCCGGGGACTTTAATGCAGGGTAACTTAAATCCGTTTAACCTAATTTCTACCAGCATAAATGTGCAACCAGAGGAAAAAAAAACTCTAGACCACCTTTACTCCACACACAGAGATGCTATACAAAGCTCTCCCTCGCCCTCCATTTGGCAAATCTGACCATAACTCTATCCTCCTGATTCCTGCTTATATGCAAAAACTAAAGCAGGAAGCACCAGTGACTCGGTTAATAAAAAAGTGGCCAGATGACGCAGATGCTAAGCTACAGGACTGTTTTCATAGCACAGACTGGAACATGTTCAGAGATTCTTCAGATAGCATTGAGGAGTACACCGCATCAGTCACTGGCTTCATCAATAAGTGCATCGATGACGTCGTCCCCACAGTGACCGTACGTACATACCCCAACCAGAAGCCATGGATTACAGGCAACATCCGCACTGAGCTAAAGGGTAGAGCTGCCGCTTTCAAGGAGCGGGACTCTAACCCGGATGCTTATAAGAAATCCTGCTATGCCCTCCGACGAACCAGCAAACAGGAAAAGAGTCAATACAGGACTAAGATTGAATCGTACTACACCGGCTCTGACGCTCGTCGGATGTGGCAGGGCTTGGAAACTATTACAGACTACAAAGGGAAGCACAGGCATGAGCTGCCCTGTGACACAAGCCTACCAGATGAACCAAACCACTTCTATGCTCGCTTCGAGGCAAGCAACACTGAAGCATGCATGAGAGCACCAGCTGTTCCAGATGACTATGTGATCACGCTCTCCGTAGCCGATGTGAGTAAGACTTTTAAGCAGGTCAACATTCACAAGGCCGCAGGGCCAGATGGATTACCAGGACGTGTACTCCGAGCATGTGCTGACCAACTGGCAAGTGTCTTCACTGACATTTTCAACATGTCCCTGACTGAGTCTGTAATACCAACATGTTTCAAGCAGACCACCATAGTCCCCGTGCCCAATGACACTAAGATAACCTGCCTAAATGACAACCGACCCGTAGCACTGCCGTCTGTAGCCATGAAGTGCTTTGAAAGGCTGGTCTTTTTTTTTCATTTTTTTTTTTCACCTTTATTTAACCAGGTAAGCCAGTTGAGAACAAGTTCTCATTTACAACTGCGACCTGGCCAAGATAAAGCAAAGCAGTGCGATAAAAACAACAACACAGAGTTACATATGGGGTAAAAAAACATAAAGTCAAAAAATACAACAGAAAATATATATACAGTGTGTGCAAATGTAGCAAGTTATGGAGGTAAGGCAATAAATAGCCTATAGTGCAAAATAATTACAATTAGTATTAACACTGGAATGCTAGATGTGCAAGAGATTATGTGCAAATAGAGATACTCGGGTGCAAAAGAGCAAAAAAAATAACAATATAGGGATGAGGTAGTTGGGTGGGCTAATTTCAGATGGGCTGTGTACAGGTGCAGTGATCGGTAAGGTGCTCTGACAACTGATGCTTAAAGTTAGTGAGGGAGATAAGAGTCTCCAGCTTCAGAGATTTTTGCAATTCGTTCCAGTCATTGGCAGCAGAGAACTGGAAGGAATGGCGGCCAAAGGAGGTGTTGGCTTTGGGGATGACCAGTAAGATATACCTGCTGGAGCGCAGACTACGGGTGGGTGATGCTATGGTGACCAATGAGCTAAGTTAAGGCGGGGATTTGCCTAGCAGTGATTTATAGATGGCCTGGAGCCAGTGGGTTTGACGACGAACATGTAGTGAGGACCAGCCAACAAGAGCGTAAAGGTCACAGTGGTGGGTAGTGTATGGGGCTTTGGATACAAAACAGATGGCACTGTGAGAGACTACATCCAATTTGCTGAGTAGAGTGTTGGAGGCTATTTTGTAAATTACATCGCCGAAGTCAAGGATCGGTAGGATAGTCAGTTTTACGAGGGCATGTTTGGCAGCATGAGTGAAGGAGGCTTTGTTGCGAAATAGGAAGCCGATTCTAGATTTAACTTTGGATTGGAGATTCTTAATGAGTCTGGAAGGAGAGTTTACAGTCTAACCAGACACCTAGGTACAGTAAGGGAAAAAAGTATTTGATCCCCTGCTGATTTTGTACGTTTGCCCACTGACAAAGAAATGATCAGTCTATAATTTTAATGGTAGGTTTATTTGAACAGTGAGAGACAGAATAACAACAAAAAAATCCAGGAAAACGCATGTCAAAAATGTTATAAATTGATTTGCATTTTAATGAGGGAAATAAGTATTTGACCCCCTCTCAATCAGAAAGATTTCTGGCTCCCAGGTGTCTTTTATACAGGTAACGAGCTGAGATTAGGAGCATACTCTTAAAGGGAGTGCTCCTAATCTCAGCTTGTTACCTGTATAAAAGACACTTTTCCACAGAAGCAATCAATCAATCAGATTCCAAACTCTCCACCATGGCCAAGACCAAAGAGCTCTCCAAGGATGTCAGGGACAAGATTGTAGACCTACACAAGGCTGGAATGGGCTACAAGGCCATCGCCAAGCAGCTTGGTGAGAAGGTGACAACAGTTGGTGCGATTATTCGCAAATGGAAGAAACACAAAAGAACTGTCAATCTCCCTCGGCCTGGGGCTCCATGCAAGATCTCACCTCGTGGAGTTGCAATGATCATGAGAACGGTGAGGAATCAGCCCAGAACTACACGGGAGGATCTTGTCAATGATCTCAAGGCAGCTGGGACCATAGTCACCAAGAAAACAATTGGTAACACACTACGCCGTGATGGACTGCAATCCTGCAGCGCCCGCAAGGTCCCCCTGCTCAAGAAAGCAAAAATACAGGCCTGTCTGAAGTTTGCCAGTGAACATCTGAATGATTCAGAGGAGAACTTGGTGAAAGTGTTGTGGTCAGATGAGACCAAAATCAAGCTCTTTGGCATCAACTCAACTCGCCGTGTTTGGAGGAGGAGGAATGCTGCCTATGACCCCAAGAACACCATCCCCACTGTCAAACATGGAGATGGAAACATTATGCTTTGGGGGTGTTTTTCTGCTAAGGGGACAGGACAACTTCACCGCATCAAAGGGACGATGGACGGGGCAATGTACCGTCAAATCTTGGGTGAGAACCTCCTTCCCTCAGCCAGGGTATTGAAAATGGGTCGTGGATGGGTATTCCAGCATGACAATGACCCAAAACACATGGCCAAGGCAACAAAGGAGTGGCTCAAGAAGAAGCACATTAAGGTCCTGGAGTGGCCTAGCCAGTCTCCAGACCTTAATCCCATAGAAAATCTGTGGAGGGAGCTGAAGGTTCGAGTTGCCAAACGTCAGCCTCGAAACCTTAATGACTTGGAGAAGATCTGCAAAGAGGAGTGGGACAAAATCCCTCCTGAGATGTGTGCAAAGCTGGCGGCCACCTACAAGAAATGTCTGACCTCTGTGATTGCCAACAAGGGTTTTGCCACCAAGTACTAAGTCATGTTTTGCAGAGGGGTCAAATACTTATTTCCCTCATTAAAATGCAAATCAATTTATAACATTTTTGACATGCGTTTTTCTGGATTTTTGTTTTGTTATTATGTCTCTCACTGTTCAAATAAACCTACCATTAAAATTATAGACTGATCATTTCTTTGTCAGCGGGCAAACGTACAAAATCAGCAGGGGATCAAATACTTTTTTCCCTCACTGTATTTGTAGTTGTCCACATACTCTAGGTCAGACCCGTCGAGAGTAGTGATTCTAGTCGGGTGGGCGGGTGCTAGCAGCGTTCGAATGAAGAGCATGCATTTAGTTTTACTAGTGTTTAAGAGCAGTTGGAGGCTACTGAAGGATTGTTGTATGGCATTGAAGCTCGTTTGGAGGTTTGTTAACACAGTGTCCAATGAAGGGCCAGATGTATACAAAATGGTGTCGTCTGCGTAGAGGTGGATCTGAGAGTCACTAGCAGCAAGAGCGACATCATTGATATACACGGAGAAAAGAGTCGGCCCAAGAATTGAACCCTGTGGCACCCCCATAGACACTGCCAGAGGTCCAGACAACAGGCCCTCCGATTTGACACATTGAATTATATCTGAGAAGTAGTTGGTGAACCAGGCGAGGCAGTCATTTGAGAAACCAAGGCTATTTAGTCTGCCAATAAGAATGCGGTGGTTGACAGAGTCGAAAGCCTTGGCCAGGTCGATGAAGACGGCTGCACAGTACTGTCTATTATCGATCGCGGTTATAATATCGTTTAGGACCTTGAGCGTGGCTGAAGTGCACCCATGACCAGCTCGGAAACTGGATTGCATAGCGGAGAAGGTACAGTGGGATTCGAAATGGTCGGTGATCTGTTTGTTAACTTGGCTTTCAAATACTTTCGAAAGGCAGGGCAGGATGGATATAGGTCTGTAACAGTTTAGATCTAGAGTGTCACCCCCTTTGAAGAGGGGGATGACCGCGGCAGCTTTCCAATCTCTGGGGATCTCAGACGTTACAAAAGAGAGGTTGAACAGGCTAGTAATAGGGGTTGCGACAATTTCGGCGGCTAGTTTTAGAAAGAAAGGGTCCAGATTGTCTAGCCCAGCTGATTTGTAGGGGTCCAGATTTTGCAGCTCTTTCAGAACATCAGCTGTCTGAATTTGTGTGAAGGAGAAGCTGGGGGGGGCATGGGCAAGTTGCAGCGGAGGGTGCAGAGTTGGTGGCCGGGGTAGTGGTAGCCAGGTGGAAAGCATGGCCAGCCGTAGCAAAATGCTTGTTGAAATTCTCGATTATTGTAGATTTATCGGTGGTGATAGTGTTTCCTAGCCTCAGTGCAGTGGGCAGCTGGGAGGAAGTGCTCTTATTCTCCATGGACTTTACAGTGTCCCAAAACTTTTTGGAGTTAGTGCTACAGGATGCAAATTTCTGTTTGAAAAAGTTAGCCTTTGCTTTCCTGACTGCTTGTGTATATTGGTTCCTAACTTCCCTGAAAAGTTGCATATCGCGGGGGCTATTTGATGTTAATGCAGTACACCACAGGATGTTCCCACGGGGGGCCAGTATAAAAAAATATGTATTCACTAACTGTAAGTCGCTCTGGATAAGAGCGTCTGCTAAATGACTCAAATGTAAAATGTAAATGTATGTTTTTGTGCTGGTCAAGGGCAGACAAGTCTGAGGAGAAACAGGGGCTATATCTGTTCTTAGTTCTGTATTTTTTGAATGGGGCATGTTTATTTAAGATTGAGAGGAAATTACTTTTAAAGAACAACCAGGCATCCTCAACTGACGGAATGAGATCTATATCCATCCAGGATACCTGGGCCAGGTCAATTAGGAAGGCCTGCTCGCTAAAGTGTTTTAGGGAGCGTTTGACAGTGATGAGGGGTGGTCGTTTGACCGCGGACCCGTTACGGACGCAGGCAATAAGGCAGTGATCGCTGAGATCCTGGTTGAAGACAGCGGAGGTGTATTTAGGGGGTAAGTTAGTCAGGATGATATCTATGAGGGTACCCATGTTTACGGATTTAGGGTTGTACCTGGTAGGTTCGTTGATAATTTGTGTGAGATTGAGGGCATCTAGTTTGGATTGTAGGATGGCCGGGGTGTTAAGCATATCCCAATTTAGGTCACCAAGCAGTACGAACTCTGAGGATAAATGGGGGGCAATCAATTCACATATGGTGTCCAGGGCACAGCTGGGGGCTGAGAGGAGTCTGTAGCAAGCGGCAACAGTGAGAGACTTATTTCTGGAAAGGTGGATTTTTAGAAGTAGAAGCTCAAACTGTTTGGGCACAGACCTGGATAGTATGATAGAGCTCTGCAGGCTATCTCCACAGTAGATTGCAACTCCACCCCCTTTGGCAGTTCTATCTAGACGGAAAATGTTATAGTTGGGGATGGACATTTCAGAATTTTTGGTGGCCTTCCTAAGCCAGGATTCAGACACTGCTAGAACATCAGTGTTGGCGGAGTGTGCTAACGCAGTGAATAACTCAAACTTAGGAAGTAGACTTCTGATATTAACATGCAAGAAACCAAGGCTTTTGCGATTACAGAAGTCAACAAATGATAGCGCCTGGGGAGTAGGAGTGATACTGAGGGCTGCAGGGCCTGGGTTAGCCTCTACATCACCAGAGGAACAGAGGAGGACTAGAATAAGGATACGGCTAAAGGCTTTAAGAACTGGTCTTCTGGTGCGTTGGGTACATAGAATAAAGGGGGCAGATTTCCGGGCGTTTTAGAAAAGATTCAGGTCATTATGTACAGACAAGGATATGGAAGGATATGAGTAAAGTGGAGGTAAACCTAAGCGTTGGGTAACAATGAAAGAGATAGCATCACTGGAGGCACCGATTGAGTCGGTCTCCGCGTGTATGGGGGGTGGGACAAAGGAGCTATCTAAGGCAGGTTTAGCTGGGCTGGGGGATCTACAGTGAAATAGTACAATTAGAAATAACCGAAACAGCAATAAGCAAACCATATTGACATGGGAGAGAGGCATAAAGCAATCACAGGTGTAATTTGAGAGAGCTAAGACAACAGCTGGTAATGACGACACAGTTTGGGCTGAGGCTAAACATAAACAGGATGCGGTACCGTAAAAAGGAACAGTCCAGCAGGCATCAGCTGTATAGCTGAGTTATAAGGTCCGGTGAACAGCAATAGGATAGTTCGGAGGTAGTTCGGGGGCTGCTAAAGAACTAGCGAGCAAGAGTCCACGGCTAGCGTGTGCTAGCGGGCCGGGGCTAGCAGATGGAATCTTCGTGGTCGACGTCGTAATGGGAAGCCTGTTGTAACCACATCAGACGATTTCGTCGGCAGACCAGTCGTATAGGATCGGCGGGGCTCCGTGTCAACACTAGGTGGTCCCGTCCAGTTGACAGAGAGGTAGATAGCCGGGAGATGGGCCTAGCTCAGGATGATTAGCCAAACCACAACGTCCATTTTGTTGCAGCTAGCTGGTAGTGATGAATCCGGAGTTAAAGGTCCAGTGATTCAGTGATTTCGGCAGAAAAACTGATATGTTCTGGGTCAATAACGCGCTGTGCAGACAGTGCAGACTGGCCGAATAATAGTCCAGGCTAGAGCTGGCTGGTAGGTGGTGCAGGCCACGGACAATGGTGAAAAACCGCTAACGGTAGCTAATAGCAAGTAACTAGTTAACTGGCTACTCCCGTCCGGTAGACCGAGAGGTAGATAGCTGGGATATGGGCCTGGCTCTAGGCTAGCTTGAGGCTAACTGGTGCTTGCATCCGGGGCAGTGGTGATTAGTCAAACAGCAACATCCATTTGGTTGCGGCTAGCTAGTTGCGATCCGGTGATTAATGTCCAGTGATTAAATTATTCCGGCAGAAAAATCCAATGTTCTGGGTGAAATACCGCTAACTGTGGCTAATAGCAAGTAGCTAGTTAGCTGGCTAGCTAGTTTCAACTGGAGATTCTAGATAAAAGGTAAGTCAATAATAGAATCCGTTCCACATTGAGTGAGGCGGGTTGCAGGAAAGTATATTTTGTAGAAGGATAAAAAGTCTGATAGGGAAATATGTACGAAAAATACAAAAAAAACAGGGTATTTACAGGCTATTTACAGACACACGACAAAAACAGGACTGCACTACTACGCCATCTTGGATTTCAATCATGGCTCACATCAACACCATTATTCCAGAAACCCTAGACCCACTCCAATTTGCATACCGCCCCAACAGATCGACAGATGATGCAATCTCTATTGCACTCCACACTGCCCTTTCCCACCTGGACAAGAGGAACACTCTACGTGAGAATGCTATTCATTGACTACAGCTTAGCGTTCAACACCATAGTGCCCTCAAAGATCATCACTAAGCTAAGGATCCTGGGACTAAACACCTCCCTCTGCAACTGGATCCTGGACTTCCTGATGGGCCGCCCCCAGGTGGTAAGGATAGGTAACAACACATCTGCCACTCTGATCCTCAACACGGGGGCCCCTCAGGGGTGCGTGCTCAGTCCCTTCCTGTACTCCCTGTTCACCCATTACTGCATGGCCAGGCACAACTCCAACACCATCATTAAGTTTGCCGACGACGCAACAGTGGTAGGCCTGATCACCGACAACGATGAGACAGCCTATAGGGAGGAGGTCAGAGACCTGGCCGTGTGGTGCCAGGACAACAACCTCTCCCTCAACGTTACCAAGACAAAGGAGATGATTGTGGACTACAGGAAAAAATAGAAGACTGAGCACACCCCCATTCTCACTGACAGGGCTGTAGTGGAACAGGTTGAGAGCTTCAAGTTCCTTGGTGTCCACATCACCAACAAACTATCATGGTCCAAACACACCAAGACAGTCGTGAAGAGGGCACGACAACACCTATTCCCCCTCAGGAGACTGAAAAGATTTGGCATGGGTCCTCAGATCCTCAAAAAGTTCTACAGCTGCACCATCGAGAGCATCCTGACTGGTTGCATCACCGCCTGGTATGGCAACTGCTTGGACTCCGACCGCAAGGCACTACAGAGGGTAGTGCGTATGGCCCAGTACATCACTGGGGCCAAGCTTCCTGCCATCCAGGACCTCTATACCAGGCGGTGTCAGAGGAAGGCCCTCAAAATTGTCAAAGACTCCAGCAACCCTAGTCATAGACTGTTCTCTCTGCTACCGCACGGCAAGCGGTACCGGAGCGCCAAGTCTAGGTCCCAAAGGCTTCTCAACAGCTTCTACCCCCAATCCATAAGACTCATGAACAGCTAATCATGGCTACCCGGACTACTTGCACTGCCCCCCCCCCCCCACCCCATCTTTTTACGCTGCTGCTACTCAGTTAATTATTTATGCATAGTCACTTTAACTCCCTACTGTTATTTTATTTTACTTCTGATCTTTTTTTCTCAACACTTTTTTGTTGTTGTTGTTTTATTTTACTTTTTTATTAAAAAATAAATGCATTGTTGGTTAAATTCACCCAACTTATTGTGGGAAGCTTGTGGAAGGCTACCCGAAACGTTTGACCCAAGTTAATCAATTTAAAGGCAATGCTACCAAATACTAATTGAGTGTATGTAAACTTCTGACCCACTGGGAATGTGATGAAAGAAATAAAAGCTTAAATAAATCATTCTCTCTACTATTATTCTGATATTTCACATTCTTAAAATAAAGTGGTGATCCTAACTGACCTAAGACAGGGAATTTTTACTAGGATTAAATGTCAGGAATTGTGAAAAACTGAGTTTAAATGTATTTGGCTAAGGTGTATGTACACTTCCGACTTCAACTGTAGCTATCTTAGGATGAATGCTATAACTGTAGGTTGCTCTGGAAAGCGTCTGCAAAATGACTAAAATGTAAAATGTAAGAGTCAGTTATCTAATATTTAACATGTACTCTTCATGCCTGCAAAAAGGACACGGAGCCTCCAATTTACAGTTACAGTTACATTTTTGCAGTCTATGACTTATGACACACACACACACACATGCATGCACACATGTGCAGGTACTAAGGATGTAAAGTAGGTACTAGGGATGTAATGATTCAACTATACAGTGGGGAAAAAAGTATTTAGTCAGCCACCAATTGTGCAAGTTCTCCCACTTAAAAAGATGAGAGAGGCCTGTAATTTTCATCATAGGTACACGTCAACTATGACAGACAAATTAAGAAGAAAAAAATCCAGAAAATCACATTGTAGGATTTTTTATGAATTTATTTGCAAATTATGGTGGAAAATAAGTATTTGGTCACCTACAAACAAGCAAGATTTCTGCCTCTCACAGACCTGTAACTTCTTCTTTAAGAGGCTCCTCTGTCCTCCACTCGTTACCTGTATTAATGGCACCTGTTTGAACTTGTTATCAGTATAAAAGACACCTGTCCACAACCTCAAACAGTCACACTCCAAACTCCACTATGGCCAAGACCAAAGAGCTGTCAAAGGACACCAGAAACAAAATTGTAGACCTGCACCAGGCTGGGAAGACTGAATCTGCAATAGGTAAGCAGCTTGGTTTGAAGAAATCAACTGTGGGAGCAATTATTAGGAAATGGAAGACATACAAGACCACTGATAATCTCCCTCCATCTGGGGCTCCACGCAAGATCTCACCCCGTGGGGTCAAAATGATCACAAGAACGGTGAGCAAAAATCCCAGAACCACACGGGGGACCTAGTGAATGACCTGCAGAGAGCTGGGACCAAAGTAACAAAGCCTACCATCAGTAACACACTACGCCGCCAGGGACTCAAATCCTGCAGTGCCAGACGTGTCCCCCTGCTTAAGCCAGTACATGTCCAGGCCCGTCTGAAGTTTGCTAGAGTGCATTTGGATGATCCAGAAGAGGATTGGGAGAATGTCATATGGTCAGATGAAACCAAAATAGAACTTTTTGGTAAAACTCAACTCGTCGTGTTTGGAGGACAAAGAATGCTGAGTTGCATCCAAAGAACACCATACCTACTGTGAAGCATGTGGGTGGAAACATCATGCTTTGGGGCTGTTTTTCTGCAAAGGGACCAGGACGACTGATCCGTGTAAAGGAAAGAATGAATGGGGCCATGTATCGTGAGATTTTGAGTGAAAACCTCCTTCCATCAGCAAGGGCATTGAAGATGAAACGTGTCTGGGTCTTTCAGCATGACAATGATCCCAAACACACCGCCCGGGCAACGAAGGAGTGGCTTCGTAAGAAGCATTTCAAGGTCCTGGAGTGGCCTAGCCAGTCTCCAGATCTCAACCCCATAGAAAATATTTGGAGGGAGTTGAAAGTCCATGTTGCCCAGCGACAGCCCCAAAACATCACTGCTCTAGAGGAGATCTGCATGGAGGAATGGGCCAAAATACCAGCAACAGTGTGAAAACCTTGTGAAGACTTACAGAAAACGTTTGACCTGTGTCATTGCCAACAAAGGGTATATAACAAAGTATTGAGAAACGTTTGTTATTGACCAAATACTTATTTTCCACCATAATTTGCAAATAAATTCATTAAAAATCCTACAATGTGATTTTCAGGATTTTTTTCCCTCCAGTGTATATTTGGCCTTGTGTTTTAGGTTATTGTCCTGCTGAAAGGTGAATTTATCTCCCAGTGGCTGTTGGAAAGCAGACTGAACCAGGTTTTCCTCTAGGATTTTGGCTGTGCTTAGCTCTATTCCGTTTATTTTTATCCTGAAAAACTCCCCAGTCCTTAACGATTACATGCTTATCCATAACATGATGCAACCACCACTATGCTTGAAAATATGGAGAGTGGTACTCAGTAATGTGCTGTATTGGATTTGCCCCCAACATAACACTTTGATTTCGGGACAAAATATTGCCATATTTTTTGCAGTATTACTTTAGTGCCTTACTGCAAACAGGATATATGTTTTGGAATATTTTTATTCTGTACACTGTCAATTAGGCTAGTATTGTGGAGTAACTACAATGTTGTTGATCCATCCTCAATTTTCTCCCATCACAGCCATTAAACTCTGTAACTGTTATAAAGTCACCATTGGCCTCATGGTGAAATCCCTGAACGGTTTCCTTCAGGAAGAACGCCTGTATCTTTGTAGTGACTGGGTGTATTGATACACCATCCAAAATGTAATTAATAACTTCACCATGCTCAAAGGGATATTCAATGTCTGCTTTTTTTATTTTGCCTATTTACCAATAGGTGCCCTTCTTTGTGAGGCACTGGAAAACCTCCTTGGTCTTAGTGGTTTAATCTGTGTTTGAAATCCACTGCTCGACTGAGGGACCTTACAGATAATTGTATGTGTGGGGGACAGAGATGAGGTAGTCATAGAAAAATCATGTTAAACACTATTATTGCACACAGAGTGAGTGCATGCAACTTATTATGTGACTTGTTAAACACACACACACACATACTGTGGTGAATGATGGACGGAGTCAGGCGCAGGAGTAAAATAACAGGATGCAGATGTATTCCTTCCAGACATACAATGCGCCTACAACGGCAATCGAAACAGGTACAGGGGAAACAATCCTCCCTGACCAAACACAGTCTCAGAAAATACAATAAATGTAATGACACAGGGGAAAATCAACCCTGGCAAAATAAATGAGAGAGTATCTCAACCGAGCTACTCTCCTCCCACATAGAACAATCACTCACAAAGACAAGGGGGCAGAGGGAACACTTATACATATACTAATTAGGGGATGAGCACCAGGTCTGTGTGATTGACAAGACAAGACAAGTGGAGTGATGAGAATGGGAGCGGCAGTAGCTAGTAAGCCGGTGACGACGAACGCCGAAACCTGCGCAAACAAGGAGGGGAGGCAGCCTCGGCGGAAGTCGTGACAGTACCCCCCCTTGACGCGCGACTCCAGCAGCACGCCGACCCCGGCCTCGGGGACGGCCAGGAGGACGCGGAGCAGGGCGCGCCAGATGGCGACGGTGGAAATCCCGCAACAGGGAGGGATCGAGGATGTCCCTCTCCGGGACCCAGCACCGTTCCTCCGGACTGTACCCCTCCCACTCCACGAGGTACTGAAGGCCCCCCACCCGACGCCTTGAATCAAGGATGGAACGGACCGAGTACGCCGGGGCCCCCTCGATGTCCAGAGGAGGTGGAGGGACCTCCCGCACCTCAGACTCCTGGAGCGGACCAACCACCACCGGCCTGAGGAGAGACACATGAAACGAGGTGTTAATATGGTAATCAGGGGAAAGTAATAACCTGTATGTGACCTCGTTTATCCTCCTCAGGACTTTAAACGGCCCCACAAACCGCGGGCTCAGCTTCCGGCAGGGCAGGCGGAAGGGCAGATTCCGGGTCGAGAGCCAGACTCGTTCCCCCGGTACGAAGACCGGGGCCTCCCTGCGGTGGCGGTCAGCGTTGGCCTTCCGACAATGCATGGCGCGCTGGAGGTGAACGTGGGCAGCGTCCCAAGTCTCCTCCGCGCGCCGAAACCAGTCATCCACCGCAGGAGCCTCGGTCTGGCTCTGGTGCCACGGTGCCAGAACCGGTTGGTAACGTAAAACACATTGGAAGGGTGTTAGGTTAGTGGAGGAGTGGCGGAGAGAGTTCTGGGCATATTCTTCCCCTGGCAAGAACACCGACCACTCCCCCGGCCGGTCCTGGCAGTAGGAACCTACCCACATCTTGATTAACCCTTTCCACCTGCCCATTACTCTCGGGGTGGAATCCAGAGGTCAGGCTGACCGAGACCCCCAGACGTTCCATGAACGCCTTCCAGACCCTAGACGTGAACTGGGGACCTCGGTCGGACACTATATCCTCTGGTACCCCGTAGTGCTGGAAGACGTGAGTAAACAGCTGAGCTTCTTAGAAAATAAGACGCATCCACCTCCACTATGAACGGTAATGATGGATCGGGGTGGGCCAGTATCGGGGCTGAGGTGAACAGACCCCGCAGTCTACTGAAGGTCAGGTCAGCCTCAGCAGACCAGCGGAGCCGGGACGGCCCACCCTTCAACAAGGAGGTAATGGAGCTGCGAACCTGCCAAAGCCCCGGATAAACCTCCGATAGTAGTTGGCAAAGCCAAGGAAGCGCTGCACCTCCTTAACCGTGGTTGGAGTCGGCCAATTACACACGGCTGAAATGTGATCTCCCTCCATCTCCACACCTGAGGTAGTAATGCGGTATCCGAGGAAGGAGACTGACTGCTGGAAAAACTCACACTTTTCTGCTTTGGCATAAAGGTCATTCTCCAGCAGTCGGACCAGTACCTTGCGAACCAGGGACACATGCTCGGCGCGCGTAGCGGAATAAACCAGGATGTCATCAATGTAGACCACCACACCGCGACCAAGCATGTCCCGAAACACCTCGTTCACAAAGGACTGGAAGACAGATGTAGCATTCATCAAACCGTAGGGCATCCCCAGGTATTCATAATGCCCCGAGGTTGTGCTGAATGCTGTTTTCCACTCATCCCCTTCCCGAATACGCACCAGGTTGTAGGCACTCCTGAGATCTAATTTGGTGAAGAAGCGGGCCCCATGCATTGACTCAATCACTGAAGGAATGAGGGGAAGAGGATAACTAAATCGTATCGTCACCTTGTTCAGTGGTCGATAATAAATGCACGGGCATAAACCACCATCTTTCTTCTTCACAAAGAAGAAACTCGAGGAAGCAGGTGAAGTGGAGGGACGTATATACCCCTGGCCCAGGGACTCGGTGACGTATGTCTCCATAGCCTCCGTTTCAGCCTGCGACAGGGGATACACATGACTCCTGGGAGGTACAGCGTCTACCCGAAGGTTTATCGTGCAATCCCCCTCCCGATGAGGTGGTAATTTAGTCGCCTGCGTCTTGGAAAACGCGAGTGCCAGATCGAGGTATTCGGGGGGGAATGCGCATGGTGGGGGTACCGTCTAGGTTTTCCACCGTGGTTGCACCAATGGAAACACCTAGACACCTACCCGGACACTCTCGCGACCACCCCGTAAGAACCCTCTGCGGCCATGAGAAATTGGGGTTGTGAAGGGCTAACCATGGGATACCTAATACTACAGGGTAAGCAGGAGATTCAATAATCAAAAAGGTGATCTGCTCAAAATGAGTCTCCTGGGTGATCATGGTGACTTGTACAGTAACCTCCTTAACTAACCCGGACCCTAATGGTCGACTATCAAGGGCTCTGATGGGGAGTGGAATGGATAGGGGAACTAATGAAATGCCTTGACGGCGTTCAAATGCCCTGTCCATAAAGTTCCCAGCTGCGCCTGAATCGACTAGCGCCTTACACTGGGGAACTACCATGTGACCGGGAAAGGAGATAGATAGGGTACAGTGCGCCGCAAAGGGCTCTGAACAAGTGTGGGTGTTCGATACCTGGGGTGATGCGTGAGTGCCCTGCCTACCGCCTCCAGACCCAAAAGAACGTTGACTGCGACTTGAGGTGTATTGTCCCTTCGTGCCACCAGAGTGGCACTGTCGCTGTCCTCCTCCGCTCTCTCTACCGGCGGCTCCACCCAGCTCCATCTGCTCGGGATCCGAGTCGTCCGGGGTGGGAACGGGCAGACCCCTACCAGGACGTCCTCTGGCTGCCAACAGATTGTCCAGCCGGATGGCCATGTCCACCAGTTGGGAGAACGATAGCATGGCATCCCGGCAGGCTAGCTCCCATAGGTGGCACCAGAAATGGTCGATCAGGGCCCGCTCGTTCCACCCAGACCCTGCTGCCAGCGTCCGGAACTCCAGCGCGTAGTCCTGTGCGGTCCTCGTCCCCTACCTCAGCTGGACCAGCCGCCCGCCCGCCTCTCGACCCTCGGGCGGGTGATCGAAAACTGCCCGAAAAAGGCGAGCGAACTCCCTGTAGTCCTCCAACGCGGCTCTTCCTTCGTTCCACACCGTGCTGGCCCACTCCAGGGCTTTCCCACAGAGGCAGGAAACGAGGACTGATACCTTCTCCCGCTCCAATGGCGCTGGCCTGATGCTGGAGAAATACAGCTCCAGTTGGAGAAGGAATCCTTTACAGCGCGCTGCCGTCCCATCAAACGCCGGTGGCCGGGATATCTGGATCCCTCCGGGTGCTGGGGTATAGGTGGCTGGATCCGGTTGGCCAGCTGGTCTCGACAGATCGGGTCCTCTCCTATCCAGTCATTGGACGACCTGAAGAACCCGATCCATCGCTTCCCCCAAGCTGGCCAGCATCGTGGAATGCTCCTGGACCCTTGCCACAACTCCATCCAGGCATGCGGTCTTCTCCTGCTGACTCCATATCAGCGGGTGAGTGATTCTGTGGTGAATGATGGACGGAGTCAGGCGCAGGAGTAAAATAACCGGATGCAGATGTATTCCTTCCAGACATACAATGCGCCTACAACGGCAATCGAAACAGGTACAGGGGAAACAATCCTCCCTGACCAAACACAGTCTCAGAAAATACAATAAATGTAATGACACAGGGGAAAATCAACCCTGGCTAAATCAATGAGAGAGTATCTCAACCGAGCTACTCTCCTCCCACATTGAACAATCACTCACAAAGACAAGGGGACAGAGGGAACACTTATACACAGACTAATTAGGGGATGAGCACCAGGTGTGTGTGATTGACAAGACAAGACAAGTGGAGTGATGAGAATGGGAGCGGCAGTAGCTAGTAAGCTGGTGACGACGAACGCCGAAACCTGCCAGAACAAGGAGGGGAGGCAGCCTCGGCGGAAGTCGTGACACATACACACACACAGTTTTGTATTGATATCCTTGTGGGGACCAAATAATTGATTCCCATCTAAAATCCTATTTTCCCTAACCCCTAACCCTAAATCTAACCCTAACCCTAACCCTAACCTTAACCATTAACCTAACCATAACCCTAACCTTAACCCTAAGCCTAACCTTATCCCAAAACCTTAACCCTAAAATTATACCTAACCCTAACTCCTAACCCTAACCCTAAACCTAACCATAACCATAACCCCTAACCCTAACCTTAATTCTAACCCTAACCCTAATTGTAATCCTAACCCTAAACCTATCCCCTATGCCTCCTGGGGACCGGTAAAATGTCCCCACAAAAATACGCGCACACACACACACACACACACACACACACACACACACAGAAGTCAGCTCAGGCAGATCCAGCTCAGAGAGTCCCAGCTCATGAGCTGCATCAGCAGCAGATTTTAATTTAGATTGGAGAATGGATGTGTTTATGCAACAAATCGTATCGCATCGAACCGAATCGCATCGATTCTTTCTTCGAATCAAACTGAATCGCACCGAATAATTTCAAACTAAATCGTATCATTCCTGTATCGTATCGGAGCCCATGTATCTAGATACGAATCGAGAACGGGAAAGATGCACATCCCTAGCAGGTACAGTGGGGAAAAAAAGTATTTAGTCAGCCACCAATTGTGCAAGTTCTCCCACTTAAAAAGATGAGAGAGGTCTGTAATTTTCATCATAGGTACACGTCAACTATGACAGACAAAATGAGAATTTTTTTTCCAGAAAATCACATTGTAGGATTTTTTATGAATTTATTGGCATATGATGGTGGAAAATAAGTATTTGGTCAATAACAAAAGTTTCTCAATACTTTGTTATATACCCTTTGTTGGCAATGACACAGGTCAAACGTTTTCTGTAAGTCTTCACAAGGTTTTCACACACTGTTGCTGGTATTTTGGCCCATTCCTCCATGCAGATCTCCTCTAGAGCAGTGATGTTTTGGGGCTGTCGCTGGGCAACATAGACTTTCAACTCCCCTCCAAAGATTTTCTATGGGGTTGAGATCTGGAGACTGGCTAGGCCACTCCAGGACCTTGAAATGCTTCTTACGAAGCCACTCCTTCGTTGCCCGGGCGGTGTGTTTGGGATCATTGTCATGCTGAAAGACCCAGCCACGTTTCATCTTCAATGCCCTTGCTGATGGAAGGAGGGTTTCACTCAAAATCTCACGATACATGGCCCCATTCATTCTTTCCTTTACACGGATCAGTCGTCCTGGTCCCTTTGCAGAAAAACAGCCCCAAAGCATGATGTTTCCAACCCCATGCTTCACAGTAGGTCAATCAATCAATCAATTTTATTTTATATAGCCCTTCTTACATCAGCTAATATCTCGAAGTGCTGTACAGAAACCCAGCCTAAAACCCCAAACAGCTAGTAATGCAGGTGTAGAAGCACGGTGGCTAGGAAAAACTCCCTAGAAAGGCGAAAACCTAGGAAGAAACCTAGAGAGGAACCAGGCTATGAGGGGTGGCCAGTCCTCTTCTGGCTGTGCCGGGTGAAGATTATAACAGAACCATGCCAAGATGTTCAAAAATGTTCATAAGTGACAAGCATGGTCAAATAATAATCAGGAATAAATCTCAGTTGGCTTTTCATAGCCGATCATTAAGAGTTGAAAACAGCAGGTCTGGGACAGGTAGGGGTTCCATAACCGCAGGCAGGTATGGTGTTCTTTGGATGCAACTCAGCATTCTTTGTCCTCCAAACACGACGAGTTGAGTTTTTACCAAAAAGTTATATTTTGGTTTCATCTGACCATATGACATTCTCCCAATCATCTTCTGGATCATCCAAATGCACTCTAGCAAACTTCAGACGGGCCTGGACATGTACTGGCTTAAGCAGGGGGACACATCTGGCACTGCAGGATTTGAGTCCCTGGCGGCGTAGTGTGTTACTGATGGTAGGCTTTGTTACTTTGGTCCCAGCTCTCTGCAGGTCATTCACTAGGTCCCCCCGTGTGGTTCTGGGATTTTTGCTCACCGTTCTTGTGATCATTTTGACCCCACGGGGTGAGATCTTGCGTGGAGCCCCAGATCGAGGGAGATTATCAGTGGTCTTGTATGTCTTCCATTTCCTAATAATTGCTCCCACAGTTGATTTCTTCAAACCAAGCTGCTTACCTATTGCAGATTCAGTCTTCCCAGCCTGGTGCAGGTCTACAATTTTGTTTTTGGTGTCCTTTGACAGCTCTTTGGTCTTGGCCATTGTGGAGTTTGGAGTGTGACTGTTTTAGGTTGTGGACAGGTGTCTTTTATACTGATAACAAGTTCAAACAGGTGCCATTAATACAGGTAACGACTGGAGGACAGAGGAGCCTCTTAAAGAAGAAGTTACAGGTCTGTGAGAGCCAGAAATCTTGCTTGTTTGTAGGTGACCAAATACTTTTTTCCACCATAATTTGCAAATAAATTCATAAAAAATCCTACAATGGGATTTTCTGGAAAAAAAATTCTCAATTTGTCTGACATAGTTGACGTGTACCTATGATGAAAATTACAGGCCTCTCTCATCTTTTTAAGTGGGAGAACTTGCACAATTGGTGGCTGACTAAATACTTTTTTTCCCCACTGTATACATTCACGCATGCACATACTTTTTTGTAATATTATTTTGGACGATATTATACAGATATTTTGACTTGTAATTTGTTTTTTTGTTGTTGCTAGGTAGTGTTAGCTAGTAGCAGTTGGCTGTACCTGCGCCAAAACTCAGGTATTTTTCATCCTATTGGTTGTTCTCCATCTTATTTTTAAATAGTAAGCCAACATGTTTTCAGCACTTTTAATTCCATGACTGATCAAAACTAATTTTCTAATGCTCTCTCTTGTCTCTCAGCAGCAGACATATAGTGAGAAATATGTTTGGAACATCAAATCGCAAAATCAAATCGCAGGATCGAATCGCAATACATATAATCGTGATAATCGTGAGAATTGCAATACATATCGTATCGGCACCTAAGTATCTGGATAATATGAGATCATGAGGTCCCTGGCAATTTCCAGCCATAACGCACACACATGCACACACACAAACACACACACACACATATACACACGCATCAGAGATATGAAGGAGCCAGATGGGAAGGTAACTCGACAAAAGCAGACAAAACAGATTTAGAGACGGCAGGAGCTCGATTTTAACTGTGTGGAATATAATTGCAACATGGCAAGGCAATACTATTTGAAGGGTTGGACTTAAGCTTGGGAACAGTCAATAAACTGCCCTTTAACCCTCACTGGCCTTCAGTCTTTAAAATATGAGCACCGTTTTATCACTCCAACTGAAATTATAGCCTATGGGGCGATTGGGATGGCAAAAAATGATTTGGTGTGTGAATGTGTTTGTGTGTGTGTATGTTTGTTTGTGTGAATGTATATGTGTGTGTGTGTATGTGTGTATGAGTGTGAATGTATGAGTATATGTAAGCATGTGAATGTACAGTATATGTGTTTGTGTGGGTAGGTGCATAAAAGTGTGTGCATGCATGTGTATGTGTTTCTATGTCACATCAGTGTGTGTCCCACCTGTGCCCTGGTCGGTGTGTTCCTGAGACTGGTGCTGGCTCTGGTGGACCCACTCCCCATTGCACTTGAAAAAGATCTGCAGGGCTGGCCTAGCCCGGCACTTGAGCTTGATGGGGTTGCTCTTGACGATGTAGGCATCATCGGGCTCCTGCAGGAAGTGGGGGAGGGTCCCTGACGTACCATGCTGCAGAGCATCACTCCTGGAACCTGGAGACAAGGAACATGACAGTAGACTAGATTAGAGTAGTGTAGAGTACAGTAGAATAGAGTAGACTAGAGTAGTGTAGAGTACAGTAGAATAGAGTAGACTAGAGTAGAGTACAGTAGAATAGATTAGAGTAGACTAGACTAGAATGGAGTACAGTAGAATAGAGTAGAGTAGTCTAGACTAGAGTAGAGTGGAGTATGGTAGTGTAAAGTAGAGTTGATTAAAGTAGGTTAGGGTAAAGTAGAGTAGTGTAGAATATTAGTAACATTCCACAAATATCGATAATACCCCAAACACCTCAAAAGTGTCTCAAAAGTACATCCATAACAAAACATCTGCAACAATGTCTAATGAATCAGGAAAGTGTGAGAAATGATGACACCCAGCCCAGCCTCACATTCCCATAGAAAACACTCCCACAATAGATGCTGCTTAACCACCTCAACATGATTGCAGGCTACACCTCATTGACACTCTTTGATCTTTCAAAAGGCAAGCCCTTCACAATCCACTCATTTCTGAGAGCGATTTGGTAATAATATTTAACTGCAATAATTCCTGTCTTAATCAAACAGTAATCAGGTGTGTGTGTGTATGTACAGTATGTGTGTGTGTGTGTGTGTGTGTGTAATGTATGTGTAGCAGGTGTAATTACACTCTGACTAATCTCCCGCTTAGCTTTCCTCCTGTAACCTCTCATGTACTGTATGTGTGAGGTAGAGTTCTGCATCGGGTCGGATACCCATGGTTCCCGCTGGTGAGCCGCAAAAAAATCAGCTGGTGGGTGAAATGAAAACATTCTTTCAACCCGTGGGTCGGCTCGCAGTTCAGAACAATTACATTGCGGGTCTGAAATATTTTAAATCAAGATAATACAATTTCTTCAAACCACTTGTTGTGTTGCATTTTGTTATGAATTCCATTCTGTGAGTGGAGAGGCAGACATAAGGCTCTCAGCCACCAACATATTGAGAGTGTGTGGAGCAGGGAACTGTCTAGGGCTGTGACGGTAATGGAATTTTGGATGACGGTAATTGGCCAGCCAAATAACCTCAGTCACTGTAATAGATGTTCCAATAATTTAAAAAAATCGAATAATATACAGTACCAGTCAAAAGTTTAGACACACCTACTCATTCCAGTGTTTTTCTTTATTTTTACTATTTTTTACATTGTAGAATAATAGTGAAGACATCAAAACTATGAAAAAACACATATGGAATCATGTAGTAACCAAAAAAGTGTTAAACAAATCAAAATACTGTATATTTTATATTTGAGATTCTTCAAAGTAGCCACCCTTTGCCTTGATGACAGCTTTGCACACTATTGGCATTCTCTCAACCAGCTTCATGAGGAATGCTTTTCCAACAGTCTTGAAGGAGTTCCCACATATATAAATATATATACAGTGAGGGAAAAAAGTATTTGATCCCCTAATGATTTTGTACGTTTGCCCACTGACAAAGACATGATCAGTCTATAATTTTAATGGTAGGTTTATTTGAAAAGTGAGAGACAGAATAACAACAAAAAATTTCTGAAAAACGCATGTAAAAAATGTTATAAATTGATTTGCATTTTAATGAGGGAAATAAGTATTTGACCCCTCTGCAAAACATGACTTAGTACTTGGTGGCAAAACCATTGTTGGCAACCACAGAGGTCAGACGTTTCTTGAGTTGGCCACCAGGTTTGCACACATCTCAGGAGGGATTTTGTTCCACTCCTCTTTGCAGATCTTCTCCAAGTAATTAAGGTTTCGAGGCTGACGTTTGGCAACTCGAACCTTCAGCTCCCTCCACAGATTTTCTATGGGATTAAGGTCTGGAGACTGGCTAGGCCACTCCAGGACCTTAATGTGCTTCTTCTTGAGCCACTCCTTTGTTGACTTGGCCATGTGTTTTGGGTCATTGTCATGCTGGAATACCCATCCATGACCCATTTTCAATGCCCTGGCTGAGGGAAGGAGGTTCTCACCCAAGATTTGACGGTACATGGCCTCGTCCATCGTCCCTTTGATGCGGTGAAGTTGTCCTGTCCCCTTAGCAGAAAAACACCCCCAAAGCATAATGTTTCCACCTCCATGTTTGACGGTGGGGATGGTGTTCTTGGGGTCATAGGCAGCATTTCTCCTCCTCCAAACACGGCGAGTTGAGTTGATGCCAAAGAGCTCGATTTTGGTCTCATCTGACCACAACACTTTCACCCAGTTCTCCTCTGAATCATTCATATGTTCATTGGCAAACTTCAGACGGCCCTGTATATGTGCTTTCTTGAGCAGGGGGACCTTGCGGGCACTGCAGGATTTCAGTCCTTCACGGCGTAGTGTGTTACCAATTGTTTTCTTGGTGACTATGGTCCCAGCTGCCTTGAGATCATTGACAAGATCCTCCCGTGTAGTTCTGGGCTGATTCCTCACTGTTCTCATGATCATTGCAACTCCACGAGGTGAGATCTTGCATGGAGCCCCAGGCCGAGGAAGATTGACAGTTCTTTTGTGTTTCTTCCATTTGCGAATAATCGCACCAACTGTTGTCACCTTCTCACCAAGGTGGTCTTGTAGCCCATTCCAGCCTTGTGTAGGTCTACAATCTTGTCCCTGACATCCTTGGAGAGCTCTTTGGTCTTGGCCATGGTGGAGAGTTTAGAGTCTGATTGATTGATTGCTTCTGTGGACAGGTGTCTTTTATACAGGTAACAAGCTGAGATTAGGAGCACTCCCTTTAAGAGTGTGCTCCTAATCTCAGCTCGTTACCTGTATAAAAGACACCTGGGAGCCAGAAATCTTTCTGATTGAGAGGGGGTCAAATACTTATTTCCCTCATTAAAATGCAAATCAATTGATAACATTTTTGACATGCGTTTTCTGGATTTTTTTGTTGTTATTCTGTCTCTCACTGTTCAAATAAACCTACCATTAAAATTATAGACTGATCATTTCTTTGTCAGAGGGCAAACGTACAAAATCAGCAGGAGATTAAATACTTTTTTCCCTCACTGTATATAGACAATTATCTGCTCCTTACTGCATGTGCTGTAATAGAAATAGATTGAATAGAACGGTTGTCCCCATTCAAGTCAATGATGGCATAATGGGTGGACTGGCGGCCATTGCGAGCGTACCCATAGGAGCAAAGCAGGAAGTGCTAAAATATGTGCTGTGATTTGTTGATTCAACTCAATAGACATTTCATTGCATGAGCCACATCAGTTAACATAATTTGAATGAACATTCTACATTACAACAAAGTTTCGTCATGTTGTTAGGAGTCCATGTTATAGCAGAAACGGACTCAACCACACGAATGCTCGGCGGTCTCGTCTTCAGTCAGCTATTCGTTCCACAATTATAATTTTTTACGGTTATGCCGATTATTTTCTTTTCATGATGGTATTTGGTATTTTGGTATTTTATCTTCATCCATAATCGTCTGCTACACTGTTGTACGGTAATTGTGCCAGCCCTTGATCTGTCCCTTATTTGTGTGGTGCTAAAACGTTCTAATTTGTCCACACGTAGAGCTTATGTTCCCTCTCCCCACTTGAGAATACGACTTGTTGCCAAGTTTACTTTCCCTGGATAGCCTAGCTCACACGAAAATGGCTAATGTGGGCCTAACCGGAGAAATAAAAAGAAAGGTTATGATAAGGGAATAGGCTACAACACCATCGTGGAATCAAGTGCTGCATGAGTGAAATCCCCAGTTTGGAAGGACAACAATGCGGTAGAAGGATACAAAGCCTAAGCAGGTAGGCCTATTTGTTTTCAATAATTCCGTTAATTATCAGTTAATTATTAGGGTACATTAATTCAGGCTTTCATTCATTAGACCATATGCAGGCCCCAAAAAATGTAAACCGGTGTGGCTGGTAAAAGTTTGAATAGCCTACTAAATAAATGTAGCCTATTTTTGCAGCCTATATTCGATTCAGGGAATGGTTTATTTAAGTTTTAATTAGGCCTAAACATTTTGATTATGTAAACAATATTGAATGTAAAGGTAGGCTATTGTTTTGTTATGTTGGCTACAGGCTTTCATTAGGTAAGAATACTATTTTTCTCAAAGCGATTTAGTGACACATCACATTGTGAAAATAATATATCTGACATAGTACAGGTGTGAGCTGTATACTTTTGTTTCAAAGTAGATTTGTTTAAGACTACCTAACAATTCTATGCGGGTGGGTTGGGTTGCAGAGAAAAATCTGTCCTGATGTCGGGTATTGAATTGATGTGGCCGGCATGGGGCGACTCTGACCCGTGCAGGACTCTAGTATGAGGGGGTTTAGGGAGGCAAAAAAAACCTGTATGTTTGTGTGTGTGTGTGTGTGTGTGTGTGCGCATGTGTGTGAGGGGTTTCTAGATGTGAAAACACCTGTGAGTGTCTGTGTACTGTATGTGAGTGGGCGTGAATGTGTGTTTTGTGTGTGTGTGTAAGTGTGTGAGTGAGTATGATCAAGTGTGCATGCATGTGTGTATTTGTGAGTATATGTATGTGATCGAGGGGTGTGTTTGAATAGCGACAAAACACAGATGCCAGCACACATCCACACACTGACAGAGAGACATACAGAAACCTAGATTTGCACTGCACACGCACACACGCACACAAGGACGGACGCAGACAAGCACCCACGCACACACACACAGACACACACACTTACACAGACAAAAAAACTAAAATGCGTATACAGTGAATTGCGAAAGCATTCACCCCCCTTGGCATTTTTCCTATTTTGTTGCCTTACAACCTGGAATTAAAATTGATTTTTTGGGGGGTTGTATCATTTCATTTACACACAATGCCTACCACTTCGAAGATGCAAAATATTTTTAGTGTGAAACAAACAAGAAATAACACAAAAAAAACTGAAACCTTGAGCATGCATAACTATTCGCCCCCCCAAAGTCAATACTTTGTAGAGCCACCTTTTGCAGCAATTACAGCTGCAAGTCTCTTGGGGTATGTCTCTATAAGCTTGGCACATCTAGTCACTGGGATTTTGCCCATTCTTCAAGGCAAAACTGCTCCAGCTCCTTTAAGTTGGATGGGTTCCACTGGTGTACAGCAATCTTTAAGTCATACCACAGATTCTCAATTAGATTGAGGTCTGGGCTTTGACTAGGCCATTCCAATACATTTAAATGTTTCCCCTTAAACCACTCGAGTCTTGCTTTAGCAGTATGCTTTGGGTCATTGTCCTGCTGGAAGGTGAACCTCCGTCCCAGTCTCACATCTCTGGAAGACTGAAACAGGTTTCCCTCAAGAATTTCCCTGTATTTAGTGCCATCCATCATTCCTTCAATTCTGACCAGTTTCCCAGTCCCTGCCGATGAAAAACATCCCCACAGCATGATGCTGCCACCACCATGCTTCACTGTGGGGATGGTGTTCTCGGGGTGATGAGAGGTGTTGGGTTTGCGCCAGACATAGCATTTTCCTTGATGGCCAAAAAGCTTTTGTACCTTCTTCCATATGTTTGGGGAGTCTCCCACATGGCTTTTGGCGAACACCAAATGTGTTTGCTTATTTTATTCTTTAAGCAATGGCTTTTATCTGGCCATGCTTCCGTAAAGCCAAGCTCTGTGGAGTGTACGGCTTAAAGTGGTCCTATGGACAGATACTCCAATCTACGCTGTCGAGCTTTGCAGCTCCTTCAGGGTTATCTTTGGTCTCTTTGTTGCCTCTCTGATTAATGCCCTCCTTGACTGGTCCGTGAGTTTTGGTGGGCGGCCCTCTCTTGGCAGGTTTGATGTGGTGCCATATTCTTTCCATTTTTAAATAATGCATTTAAATTGTGCTCCGTGGGATGTTCAAAGTTTCGGATGTTTTTTTATAACCCAACCCTGATCTGTACTTCTCCACAACCTTGTCACTGACCTGTTTGGAGAGCTCCTTGGTCTTCATGGTGCCCCTTACTTGGTGGTGCCCCTTGCTTAGTGGTGTTGCAGACTCTGGGGCCTTTCAGAACATGTGCATATATACTGAGATCATGTGACAGATCATGTGACACTTAGATTGCACACAGGTGGACTTTATTTAACTAATTATGCGACTTCTGAAGGTAATTGGTTAAACCAGATCTTATTTAGGGGCTTCATAGCAAAGGGGGTGAATACATATGCACAAACCACTTTTCCGTTATTTTTTTCATTTCACTTCACCAATTTGGACTATTTTGTGTATGTCCATTCCATGAAATCCAAATAAAAATCCATTTAAATTACAGGTTGTAATGCAACAAAATAGGGGGAGGAATACTTTTGCAAGGCACTGTATAGGTCTCAGTACCAAGCCATCGTGCTTTTGCTCTGCTACCTTACAATCCTGTTACATCTGCTATTCTCCTGTCATTTGCTAGCTAGAGCATCACTTGGTAAGAATAAGTACTTATTATTTGGGTTGTGTAATCTGATCCTAGATTTGTGGTTAGGGTCAGCGTCTGAAAGATGGGTGAGTTGGCAAGGTTTTGGCCCTTTGACTGCTGATGTTATGGCTCTCCAATCCGCCATACTGACAATGATTAACTAGGGTCACCTGATTCATGTGGCCAGTATGTGTGTGTGTGTGTGTGTGTGTGTGTGTGTGTGTGTGTGTGTGTGTGTGTGTGTGTGTGTGTGTGAGCGCTGAGAGAGACGACAATCCAACCCGCCGCTGACAGGGTAGACTGCCGCGCTCGTCGCTATGTAGTGTTTCCACGGTGATCTACAACCGATGGGCCATCCCGGCAACAACACACGGGCGCCGCAGATACATCTCAGCGTGAGAGGAAAACAAGATGTCACTGCCATGGGGAGGGGGGGCGGCGATGGCTCTATCGCACACACACACGTCATTCAGGGCAGGTGGGGCAGAGCCCAGTTGTCTTGAAAGCACCATACATCCAGAGAATGCCAGACTTTGAGGACACATTTTGCCCACAAGGACCGCTGGTTCACCTTCCTGTTCAAGTGAGCACAGCACAACAAGGTGAGTCCAAAAATGTATTGTATGCTGCTGCATAAATGATGTAATATGCCATGGAGATGTGTATACTGTAGCTAAGAAAGTAATACTAAGTGTATGTTGTGTAGTAAGCTGTTAGTAACCCATTTGCATCACCATAATAATTTGGTCCCTTTCCCCCTCATAACTTAGCCTACTGTTCTGACTTGGTGGTGCACATGTAGCCTATAGCCTGTTTTAGAGAAATGTAATCATCGAAAATTGTAAGAGCTTTCATTGTCTGCTTATATGCCCCCTTTATTTATCCTACAGCTCTGACTTGGTGTACAGTCGTGGTCAAAAGTTTAGAGAATGACACAAATACTAATTTTCACAAAGTCTGCTGCCTCAGTTTTTATGATGGCAATTTGCATATACTCCAGAATGTCATGAAGAGTGATCAGATGAATTGCAATTAATTGCAAATCCCTATTTGCCATGAAAATGAACTTAATCCCCAAAAAACATTTCCACTGCATTTCAGCTCTGCCACAAAAGGACCAGCTACCATCATGTTAGTGATTCTCTCGTTAACACAGGTGAGAGTGTTGACGAGGACAAGGCTGGAGGTCACTCTGTCATGCTGATTGAGTTAGAATAACAGACTGGAAGCTTTAAAAGGAGGGTGGTGCTTGAAATCATTGTTCTTCCTCTGTTAACCATGGTTACCTGCAAGGAAACACATGCCATCATCATTGCTTTGCACAAAAAGGGCTTCACAGGCAAGGATATTGCTGCTAGCATCTGCACGCACAGTGAGGCGAATACTTTTGGAGGATGGCCTGGTGTCAAGAAGGGCAGCAAAGAAGCCACTTTTCTCCAGGAAAAACATCAGGGACAGACTGATATTCTGTAAAATGTACAGGGATTGGACTGCTGAGGACTGGGGTAAAGTCATTTTCTCTGCTGAATCCCCTTTCCGATTGTTTGGGGCATCCGGAAAACACCTTGTCCGGAGAAGACAAGGTGAGCGATACCATCAGTCCTGTGTCATGCCAACAGTGAAGCATCCTGAGACCATTCATGTGTGGGGTTGCTTCTCAGCCAAGGGAGTGGGCTCACTCACAATTTTGCCTAAGAACACAGCCATGAATAAAGAATGGTACCAACACATCCTCCGAGAGCAACTTCTCCCAACCATCCAAGAACAGTTTGGTGACGACCAATGCCTTTTCCAGCATGATGGAGCACCTTGCCATAAGGCAAAAGTGATAACTAAGTGTCTCGGGGAACAAAACATCTACATTTTGGGTCCATGGCCAGGAAACTCCCCAGACCTTAATCCCATTGAGAACTTGTGGTCGATCATCAAGAGGTGTGTGGTCAAACAAAAACCCACAAATTCTGACAAACTCCAAGCATTGATTATGCAAGAATGGGCTGCCATCAGTCAGGATGTGGCCCAGAAGTTAATTGACAGCATGCCAGGGCGGATTGCAGAGGTCTTGAAAAAGAAGGGTCAACACTGTAAATATTGACTCTTTGCATAAACTAAATGTAATTGTCAATAAAAGTATTTGACACTTATGGAATGCTTGTAATTATACTCCAGTATACCATAGTAACATCTGACAAAAATATCTCATAACACTGAAGCAGCGAACTTTGTGAAGACCAATACTTGTGTCATTCTCAAAACTTTTGACCACGACTGTACAGGGAGAATACTGTAAGAACGGCCCATGTTCTGAATTATTTCGCTCTACATTTCAAAAGTGCTGAACAAATACAGTGGGGAAAAAAAGTATTTAGTCAGCCACCAATTGTGCAAGTTCTCCCACTTAAAAAGATGAGAGAGGCCTGTAATTTTCATCATAGGTACACGTCAACTATGACAGACAAATTGAGAAAAAAAAATCCAGAAAATCACATTGTAGGATTTTTTATGAATTTATTTGCAAATTATGGTGGAAAATAAGTATTTGGTCACCTACAAACAAGCAAGATTTATGGCTCTCACAGACCTGTAACTTCTTCTTTAAGAGGCTCCTCTGTCCTCCACTCGTTACCTGTATTAATGGCACCTGTTTGAACTTGTTATCAGTATAAAATACACCTGTCCACAACCTCAAACAGTCACACTCCAAACTCCACTATGGCCAAGACCAAAGAGCTGTCAAAGGACACCAGAAACAAAATTGTAGACCTGCACCAGGCTGGGAAGACTGAATCTGCAATAGTTAAGCAGCTTGGTTTGAAGAAATCAACTGTGGGAGCAATTATTAGGAAATGGAAGACATACAAGACCACTGATAATCTCCCTCGATCTGGGGCTCCACGCAAGATCTCACCCCGTGGGGTCAAAATGATCACAAGAACGGCGAGCAAAAATCCCAGAACCACACGGGGGGACCTAGTGAATGACCTGCAGAGAGCTGGGACCAAAGTAACAAAGCCTACCATCAGTAACACACTACGCCACCAGGGACTCAAATCCTGCAGTGCAGACGTGTCCCCCTGCTTAAGCCAGTACATGTCCAGGCCCATCTGAAGTTTGCTAGAGTGCATTTTGATGATTGGGAGAATGTCAAATGAAACCAAAATATAACTTTTTGGTAAAAACTCAACTCGTCGTGTTTGGAGGACAAAGAATGCTGAGTTGCATCCAAAGAACACCATACCTACTGTGAAGCATGGGGGTGGAAACATAATGCTTTGGGGCTGTTTTTCTGCAAAGGGACCAGGACGACTGATCCGTGTAAAGGAAAGAATGAATGGGGCCATGTATCGTGAGATTTTGAGTGAAAACCTCCTTCCATCAGCAAGGGCATTGAAGATGAAACGTGACTGGGTCTTTCAGCATGACAATGATCCCAAACACACCGCCCGGGCAACGAAGGAGTGGCTTCGTAAGAAGCATTTCAAGGTCCTGGAGTGGCCTAGCCAGTCTCCAGATCTCAACCCCATAGAACCTTTTTGGAGGGAGTTGAAAGTCCGTGTTGCCCAGCGACAGCCCCAAAACATCACTGCTCTAGAGGAGATCTGCATGGAGGAATGAGCCAAAATACCAGCAACAGTGTGTGAAAACCTTGTGAAGACATACAGAAAACGTTTGACCTGTGTCATTGCCAACAAAGGGTATATAACAAAAGTATTGAGAAACTTTTGTTATTGACCAAATACTTATTTTCCACCATAATTTGCAAATAAATTCATAAAAAATCCTACAATGTGATTTTCTGGAATTTTTTTTCTCATTTTGTCTGTCATAGTTGACATGTACCTATGATGAAAATTACAGGCCTCTCTCATCTTTTTAAGTGGGAGAACTTGCACAATTGGTGGCTGACTAAATACTATTTTTCCCCACTGTAGTTATATTGACTACGTCCGTTCTAGCTCGCTCATTAATGTCTTAATCAAAATTACGGATTGCCTCTTATCCACTCATCATCCCCTTATACCATAGTTTGTACATCTCAATTGTCAGTAGAAACCACATTTGTTTAAGCAAGTCAGCCATATCAGCTATGTTTTTTTTAAAGGCAGTAAATGAGGCTGAATGAACTGTTTCGCTGCCAGACAAGGCTCTGCTGATAGCCAGGTGTAGCAGTGGTAAGGATTCACTCCATGGTGCTGAAAAGAAAGCTCTGCTGTTGGGACAGCTTTATGTAGGCCCAAACAGGCCCTATTTCATTAACATGTGTACATGTCTAGAATACAGTGACCCATCCACTTAGCTAGATGTGGCTGGGGGGTGGTTAGAGCATTTCTTTCACATGACCCATCAATTTAAGTGTGTCTGGGTAAAAATCATCTAATAATTATAAAAAAGTTATACAATATTTATCTGGACACTTTGTATGTTTGATATTGCTTCTATGCAAATATGTAAGTAACCATTTCACTGTATCGTTTAAACCTTCTCTATCCTGTGCATGTGACAAATAAACGTTGATTTTATTTGATATATTGTGTTTACCAGAGACGGTAATGTGAAGAACAACATGACCTGCACCAAAGTCAGATTAAGATACAGGCCAAGGACTAGATAAAGTGTATTTTTGCTACTACTTTCACCACTTTTAGTCTTGAAATATTTGGTTGTTTACTACACTACCTTACTCACTCTGGTTAACACATGGCCTCACATGTGAATCCTTAAAGAGATGGGTGGGGCTTAGGCTTAAGAGGGTGTGAACAACGCTGAATGGGTGTAGACAAAGAAGTGCTCTCCAGTAGGTATACCAAAACATTCAAGGTCAATTTTCTCAAAAGTGGGGTTACAAGTTTGTCAACTTTCAAAGCATAATTACTTTCCCATTGTTCATCAACTGCAGTGAATGATATACCATTTTCTAGCTCTGAGTCTCTACTTTTATCCAATGTAAAAAACACAATTTCAAATTTTGCTACGTAGGACCAAATCGAGCTGGATGTTCACATATGGTCTCAAACCAGTGAACTTATTAAACTTCTTCATCAAGAATATGGGCAAAATTGAATTATTTCTATTGTCATATAATTGTTACAATTACTATCAATATAGCATGAAACAATTTTTTTGAGATTTAATTTTGGGGACTGAGACAACCTGGTTAAATTTGCGTCCCGAGGCAAAACCAGATGAGAACCACTGCTTTAAATGCCAGGATGTCATGCTCATTCTATTGAGGAAGAGAACCGTCTTTTCAGACACCTGTTTGACAACTGCTGATAATCAGCTGGCGGGAAACAACGCAATCACACATTCTACTATACATTCTGTCACGGATCCCCCCGGTACTGCTGCTCATTCCATTCACCAGCTCCGGAGGTCTACGTCACCGGCCTTCTAGGCCTCACTGATCTGGTTCATTACCACCAACCCCGGACTGTCTTGTCTCATTACGCACACCTGGTTCCCATTCCCCCTGATTAGTATGTGTATATATGTGCCCTCTGTTCCCCATTGTCCTTGTCGATTATTGTCCCATGTCCGTTGGTCTTGTGAGTACCGTGTATTGTGCTCTTGTTATTACGGGTCCCGTCCCGTGTATTGTTCAGAGGTTTACACCTTGCTCTTTTGTTTGGGTTACATTCCTGTGTTATATACAGTGAGGGAAAAAAGTATTTGATCCCCTGCTGATTTTGCACGTTTGCCCACTGACAAAGAAATGATCAGTCTATAATTTTAATGGTAGGTTTATTTGAACAGAGAGACAGAATAACAACAAAAAAATCCAGAAAAACGCATGTCAAAAATGTTATAAATTGATTTGCATTTTAATGAGGGAAATAGGTATTTGACCCCCTCTCAGAAAGATTTCTGGCTCCCAGGTGTCTTTTATACAGGTAACGAGCTGAGATTAGGAGCACACTCTTAAAGGGAGTGCTCCTAATCTCAGCTTGTTAACTGTATACATTTACATTACATTTGAGTCATTTAGCAGACGCTCTTATCCAGAGCGACTTACAGTTAGTGAGTGCATACATTATTTAATTTTTTTCATACTAGCCCCCCGTGGGAATCGAACCCACAACCCTGGCGTTGCAAACGCCATGCTCTACCAACTGAGCTACATCCCTGCCGGCCATTCCCTCCCCTACCCTGGACGACGCTGGGCCAATTGTGCGCCGCCCCATGGGTCTCCCGGTCGCAGCCGGCTACGACAGAGCCTGGATTCGAACCAGGATCTCTAGTGGCACAGCTAGCACTGCGATGCAGTGCCTTAGACCACTGCGCCACTCGGGAGGTTAGGGAATGTATATAAGACACCTGTCCACAGAAGCAATCAATCAATCAGATTCCAAACTCTCCACCATGGCCAAGACCAAAGAGCTCTCCAAGAATGTCAGGGACAAGATTGTAGACCTACACAAGGCTGGAATGGACTACAAGACCATCGCCAAGCAGCTTGGTGAGAAGGTGACAACAGTTGGTGCGATTATTCGCAAATGGAAGAAACACAAAATAACCGTCAATCTCCCTCGGCCTGGGGCTCCATGCAAGATCTCACCTCGTGGAGTTGCAATGATCATGAGAACGGTGAGGAATCAGCCCAGAACTACACGGGAGGATCTTGTCAATGATCTCAAAGCAGCTGGGACCATAGTCACCAAGAAAACAATTGGTAACACACTACGCCGTGAAGGACTGAAATCCTGCAGCGCCCGCAAGGTCCCCCTGCTCAAGAAAGCACATATACATGCCCGTCTGAAGTTTGCCAATGAACATCTGAATGATTCAGAGGAAAACTGGGTGAAAGTGTTGTGGTCAGATGAGACCAAAATCGAGCTCTTTGGCATCAACTCAACTCGCCGTGTTTGGAGGAGGAGGAATGCTGCCTATGACCCCAAGAACACCATCCCCACCGTCAAACATGGAGGTGGAAACATTATGCTTTGGGGGTGTTTTTCTGCTAAGGGGAAAGGACAACTTCACCGCATCAAAGGGACGATGGACGGGGCCATGTACCGTCAAATCTTGGGTGAGAACCTCCTTCCCTCAGCCAGGGCATTGAAAATGGGTCGTGGATGGGTATTCCAGCATGTCAATGACCCAAAACACACGGCCAAGGCAACAAAGGTGTGGCTCAAGAAGAAGCACATTAAGGTCCTGGAGTGGCCTAGCCAGTCTCCAGACCTTAATCCCATAGAAAATCTGTGGAGGGAGCTGAAGGTTCGAGTTGCCAAACGTCAGCCTCGAAACCTTAATGACTTGGAGAAGATCTGCAAAGAGGAGTGGGACAAAATCCCTCCTGAGATGTGTGCAAACCTGGTGGCCAACTACAAGAAACGTCTGACCTCTGTGATTGCCAACAAGGGATTTGCCACCAAGTACTAAGTCATGTTTTGCAGAGGGGTCAAATACTTATTTCTCTCATTAAAATGCAAATCAATTTATAACATTTTTGACATGCGTTTTTCTGAATTTTTTTGTTGTTATTCTGTCTCTCACTTTTCAAATAAACCTACCATTAAAATTATAGACTGATCATTTCTTTGTCAGTGGGCAAACGTACAAAATAAGCAGGGGATCAAATACTTTTTTCCCTCACTCTATATATATGTGTTTGTTTTGGGCTTCGTCCCCGTCGTTGTTCATGACGTACCTTGTGTTGGGTGGAGAAAATAAAACCCCTATTACGTATTCCTGCACCTGTCTTCAAATCCTTATACAACGTGACACATTTTCAGTATGGGTGAGCCTAGTATGATATTCGTTGCTTATTGCATACATTTTTACTAAACAGTGCATTCTAACTTGTATGATTATTACAGAGTATGTGGTTTCAGTAAGTACATTTCGGACACGGCCACACACACACACACACACACACACACACACACACACACACACACACACACACTGGAGAAGACACAATCTGTTGATGCAGTGCACGTCACAGCTACGACCCGGAAGGACCTGCACAAAGAATGGTCTATCAGAGAACAGCACGGATTGTCCAAATGGTGACCAACCAGGTCATCTGTTCTCAATGATATGGATAGATACATGTTAGATTATGTAGAATAAACTACATAACACCATAAATCAATATAATCAATATACTATATTATACTGTAACCACCCAGTTTATAATGTATTATATACTTTGCTTAGAAGAGCCTATAAGAAGATTAGCTAAAGGCTTGGCAATATCGTCATTATCACATGCCCAAAGCCAAGTAATAGTATAGCACTCAGAAAGAGTGAATGATAGCTAGTGTGTGTGTGAGTGTGTGTGTGTCACCGATATGTGAGGGACAAATAGGTCCGCAGTAAAGGTAAGGGCTTGTTCAGTATCTGTCAATTACAAGAACATGGCAGAGAGAATGAGAGAGAGAAAGACAGTGAGAGAGAAAGACAGTGAGTGAAGAGACTAAGTGAGTGACTGAGGGAGACAGACCGAGAAAGTGAATGAGAGAGAAGGGAGAGAGTGAGACGGAGATAGAGAAAGAAAGGGTGTAAAAAAGGAGAGAAAGATAAACAAAAATGGAGAACGAGATTAAACATGACATACATGTCACGGTTCAGACAGACGACAAGAGGACCACAATTGCGTCACACCAGAAAGTTTATTAAAACTTAAGGGAAAAGGGAAGTAGGGAGTGAGTGAAGGCTCCAGGGGTTATCCCGTCCAATGTGCTGGGTCTGTGCCCCCCCCCAGTGGCAGCGGTGCGTCCGATGACGCCGGTGGTTGGTGGTCCAGAAGTCCGGGGTCGAAGAGTAGTCAGGAGTCGTAATGGCAGAAAGCAGGTCTGGTTTTCCTGGGGCAGAAGAGTATCCAAGAATCAGGCAGGTCCGGGGTCACAAAACAAGGGTGAGCCAGAAGCGCGAGCACACAGGTTCCGGGGTGTGAGCTTTGCAGACGATCTGACAAAGGAGAGCTGAGAGACGGGACTTTAAATACTGGGAGAGGTTAGTGGGTAATGCAGCGCAGCTGGCAGAGTAATTAGAGCCGAGCAGAGCAGGGACAGGTGGAGCTCGTTAGGCTGAGTAGAGAGAGAGAGATGAGCAGAGTGGAAGATAGTGGAAACACATTAAGGTGGTAACCCGGTGGAGTGAGAGGGCTCATGACAGAACCCCCCAAGGGACGGCCCCAGAAGTCCCAAGAGCAACACCACGCCGGGCGGGAGGAGGGGAGCCGGAGGAGGGCTAGAACTCCTCCGAACGGTCCAGCGAACGCCCTCATCCTCGGAGGAAGCCGGAGGGCCGTGGTCGGGAGATGGGACAGGTCCCGAGACAGGATCAGGCACAGGACAGGAAGCCGAGCGGGCAGGACGGTTAGGGATCCCTCTGGGGCGGCCCCTACGGATTGCAGGTTGATCAGGATGCCGTTGGTGGAAGGCGGTGATGAGAGTCCTATCCACAATCCGACTAGCTGGCACCCAGGTCCTTTCCTCAGGTCCATAGCCCTCCCAGTCAATGAGGTACTGGAGACCCCTACCCCTCCGTCTGGACCGAAGCAGGCGGCGGACGGTGTAAACCAGACCACCATCGACGAGCCGTGGAGGAGGAGGACAAGGCGCAGCAGGGACCAGCGGACTCTCATGAATGGGCTTAATCTTAGACACATGGAAAGTGGGGTGCACCCTCATGGAATTAGGCAGTTGGAGCCGGACAGCAGTTGGGCTAATCACTCTTATGATAGGGAATGGGCCAATGAACCGAGGTGCCAACTTCTGCGACTCCACCCTGAGTGGCAGGTTCCTTGACGACAACCACACCCTTTGACCAACATGGTAGGTGGGAGCAGGGATTCTCCGACGGTTGGCCCCGGTAGTGTAGCTGGCAACGGATCTGAGAAGTGTGGCTCGGGCCTGTGACCAGGTGCGGCGACATCGACGGGCAAACGCAAGTGCAGATGGGCAAGTAACCTCCCCTTCCTGACTGGCAAATAGAGGAGGCTGGTATCCATAAACACATTGGAAAGGGGACATACCGATGGCAGAGCAGGTCAGAGAATTGTGTGCGTACTCCACCCATGTCAATTGCTGCGACCAGGAGTGGGGGTTGCGTGAAGTCATGCATCGCAGTGCCTTCTCGAGCTCCTGATTTGCCCGCTCTGACTGCCCATTGGATTGGGGATGGAATCCGGAAGTCAGACTGACTGTGGCTCCCAGCAGGTGACAGAACTCCTTCCAAAAAGCGGAGGAGAATTGTGGACCACGGTCAGAAACTACATCCTTTGGCAGTCCGTGGATCCGGAAGACGTGTTCCAGGACCACCTGGGCGGTCTCCTTGGCGGTTGGGAGCTTGGGGAGGGGAATGAAGTGTGCCATCTTGCTGAATCGGTCAACTATGGTGAGAATGACGGTCTTGCCCCTTGAAGGGGGCAGCCCCGTGACAAAGTCAAGGGCGATGTGAGACCAGGGACGTCTGGGCACAGGCAGGGGCTGCAGCAATCCGGCTGGGGGGCTGGCAGGACGACTTGTGTTGGTTGCAGATGGGGCAGGCTTGGACGAATTCCCGTACATCCTTTCTCAGAGCGGGCCACCAGAACCTCTGGGCGAGCAGGTTGTAAGTGCGGGTGGAGCCAGGGTGACAAGCTAGGCGGGAGTCATGTCCCCACTGAACGACCTGGGACCTTAGGTTTTCGGGGACAAAAGGCGGTCAGCTGGGCAAGTGCTGGGACCGGGCTGGTTACGGAGAGCTTCCAGCACCTGTTCCTCAACAGCCCAGGTCAGAGCTGCTACGATGCAGGGACTTGGCAGAATCGACACAGGATCCTTGGAGGGGTTGTCATCCTTCTGGAATTGACGGGAGAGGGCGTCTGGCTTGGTGTTGCGTGATCCAGGCCGGTATGACAGAGTGAAATTAAACCTGGTGAAGAACAGGGCCCAGCGGGACTGCCTGGAGTTCAACCGTTTGGCCGTGCGGATGTACTCCAAGTTCTTATGATCGGTCCAAACGAGAAATGGAATGGTGGACCCCTCCAGCCAGTGACGCCACTCCTCCAAGGCAAGCTTCACAGCCAGCAGCTCTCGGTTCCCTATGTCGTAATTGCACTCAGAGGGGGACAACCGACGTGAGAAAAAGGCACAGGGATGGAGCTTCCTATCCTCCGCAGCCCACTGAGAAATCACAGCACCAACTCCCACATCCGAGGCGTCCACCTCCACAATGAATTGCCGGTCCACGTCAGGCATCTGGAGGATGGGAGCGGAGGTGAACCTTACCTTGAGGGTACTGAAGGCCTTGTCGGCTGCTGGGGTCCAGGTGAAGGGTTGCTTGGTGCTGGTTAGAGCAGTGAGAGGGGCAGCAACGGTACTGTAGTTCCGGATAAACCTTCTATAGAAGTTAGCAAACCCCAGAAACTGTTGCAGCTTCTTTCTGTTCTCCGGAACTGGCCATGACGTGACTGCTGATACTTTGGCAGGATCCATTTGGATACTTCCCTCTGCCACTATGTACCCCAGGAAGGCCACTGTCTTGACGTGAAACTCACACTTCTCTGCCTTGGCGTAGAGGGAATTCTCCAGAAGACGATGAAGGACTTGCTGGACATGGCGGGTGTGTTCAGACAGGTTTCTGGAGTAGATTAAGATGTCATCCAGGTAAACGAAGACAAACTTGTTTAACATGTCCCGCAGTACATCATTCACTAGAGCCTGGAACACAGCAGGAGCATTGGTGAGGCCAAAAGGCATAACCAGATACTCGTAGTGGCCTGTTGGTGTATTGAATGCGGTCTTCCATTCATCTCCCTCCCGGATCCGCACTAGGTGGTAAGCGTTTCTGAGATCCAACTTGGTAAAAACAGTGGCTCCCTGGAGCAACTCAAAAGCAGAGGTGAGCAGAGGGAGAGGGTAACGGTTTTTCACTGTGATGTCGTTGAGTCCCCTGTAGTCGATGCAGGGGGCGAAGAGATCCGTCCCTCTTCCCCACAAAGAAGAAGCCAGCACCAGCCGGAGATGAAGATGAACGGATCAATCCTGTGGACAGAGAGTCATTGATGTAGTCCTCCATGGACCTTCTTTCAGGAGCAGACAACGAATAAAGACGGCCCCTTGGAGGGGCTGTTCCAGGGAGGAGGTCGATGGCACAGTCGTACGGTCGGTGAGGGGGCAGAGATGTGGCTCTTGCTTTGTTAAACACTTCTCTGAGACCATGGTAGCATTCTGGGACATGGGAGAGGTCAGGGGCGGAGTTAGTAGGTACTGGCCGAGGGGGTAGTGCGGCAGCAAGCAGGCAGGTTCGGTGGCAGTCCTCTCCCCACTCCCTGATCCCCCCGGTCACCCAGTCGAGCTGAGGGTTGTGCCGGGCGGAGCCATGGGTAACCCAGGATGAGGGGTTGGCCTGGAGAGGGGAGCAGGTGAAACTGGATAGTTTCTTGATGGTTTCCGGACAGACCCATCAAGACCGGGGCCGTGACATGAGTGACCGATCCGAGTAAGTGTCCGTCCAGTGCCCGGGCAGGAATAGGAGGTGTCAAACGGAGGTTCTCCAGTCCCAGTTGGCGTGCCAGCTTGATGTCCATTATGTTGGCTTCGGGCGCCAGAATCCACCAGAGCAGCCAGGGTGTGAGTAGAGTCAGAGAGGCGGAGGTGAACTTGCAGCAAGGGTTTGCGGTCGGAGGACTGGATGGTCATTGAGCTCAACCGGACTCCCCCTATGCCCGGTGAGCTTCGGCTTTTAAAGGGCAGGTTACCACACGATGTCCATCACCTCCACAATAGAGGCAGAGGTTTGAGGTGAAGCGGCGCTGGCGCTCTGCAGGAGTGAGAGAGGCTCGCCCAATCTCCATAGGCTCAGACTGATCAAGCTGACTTGGGTGAGTGGCAGTAGCTGACAGGAGCCCAGTCGGATCTCTCCGAATGCCGGTAGTTGGTGGACCTTGGCGCCCCCCTCTCACGACGACGGGTCTGTATCCTTCTGTCGATCCGGACAGTCAGTGCGATGGCTTCATCAAGAGTGGAAGGCAGTTCATGGGAGACCAACTCGTCCCTTGATATAGTCAGCCAAGCTATGGAAGAACGCGTCCACCAACGATGGTGTGTTCCAAGAACTTCGTCTTGCCAGGGTTCGGAAGTCGATGGAATGGTCTGCGACTGTACGTCTGCCTTGTCGAATACTGAACAGTTCACGAGATGCCTCTGCGGTTGGTGAATCCAGGTCAAACACCTTCAGCATCTCCTCAGCAAACAGGTCGAAGGTTGCACATGCGGGGGTTTGACGTTCGAACTCTGCTGTTCCCCAGAGTCGAGCTCGGCCCGTCAGGTGAGTGATGGCATACCCGACCCTAGCCCCCTCCGTGGCGAAGGTCCTTGGCTGCAAGGAGAACTGAAGTCGGCAGCTAGTCAGGAATGGCCGGACCTGGGTAGAATCGCCGTTGAACCGCTCGGGGTTTCCAATCTTGGGTTCCGGGGCAGCGGCTGAAATGACCGGGGCAGGTGACTCGGAGGCAGGGCTGGTGGGCAGACTGGCTGGGGTAAGGTTGGTGAGGAGTTGGATGATCCTGGCGAGTTGTTGTTGCTGCTGCTGGGACTGCTGCTGGTGCTGCTGGAACTGCTGATGCTGTTGGTGGCCGACCTGAAGCAGAGAGGTGATGTCGCCGCTCATGCGGCCTAGCTCTCTCTCAGTGTGTTCCAGGCGTAGCATGGCGGTGGGTTGCTCAGGTTCTTCGGTTTCCATGTCGGGGGAAGTGTGCGCTGAGTCCATGATGGTCAGATCGTACTGTCACGGTTCAGACAGACGACAAGAGGACCACAATTGCATCACACCAGAAAGTTTATTAAAACTTAAGGGAAAAGGGAAGTAGGGAGTGAGTGAAGGCTCCAGGGGTTATCCCGTCCAATGTGCTGGGTCTGTGCCCCCCCCCAGTGGCAGCGGTGCGTCCGATGACGCCGGTGGTTGGTGGTCCAGAAGTCCGGGGTCGAAGAGTAGTCAGGAGTCGTAATGGCAGAAAGCAGGTCTGGTTTTCCTGGGGCAGAAGAGTATCCAAGAATCAGGCAGGTCCGGGGTCACAAAACAAGGGTGAGCCAGAAGCGCGAGCACACAGGTTCCGGGTGTGAGCTTTGCAGACGATCTGACAAAGGAGAGCTGAGAGACGGGACTTTAAATACTGGGAGAGGTTAGTGGGTAATGCAGCGCAGCTGGCAGAGTAATTAGAGCCGAGCAGAGCAGGGACAGGTGGAGCTCGTTAGGCTGAGTAGAGAGAGAGAGATGAGCAGAGTGGAAGATAGTGGAAACACATTAAGGTGGTAACCCGGTGGAGTGAGAGGGCTCATGACAATACACAGTACAGTGGCATGATAAAACCGGTCATTGATTTTAAATGTTCTCCAATAAACCAAATCAAATAAACTATTTCTCATTTTCAGGGTCATTGTTTCAGAAGACAAACCAAACTATCCTTTGATTACTTTCACAGTTTCATATAGGGCTGTATAACTGCCCACTGACTTTCACAAGCCAATCTCCAACCTCCACTCTCTCTCCTAACCACTAGCTGGGCCTGAGTACAACCAAAGCTTGAAGAAACATGGTGAAACAGTACGAATACTACATTTCCTCTTGCTTGAGCCAATCAGATAGAATATGATTATGCTTTGCATGACAACAAACAGCATTAATGCCGCCGGAAGCCAGCTGCTTAGTCATAAATTAACAAACAAATCTTTAATTAATTATTTTTTGCTAATTAAGTAGGCAAGTGACATAATCATTAGTTAATTACTAACACACAACCGCGTTGACATTTGAGAACAGGGTTGAGGTATACGGCGCAGAAAGACCATTAACCCGTGTCTCTTCCTCATCTCGTCTCACGGACAGGAATACAGATGTACAGTCGTGGTCAAAAGTTTAGAGAATGACACAAATACTAATTTTCACAAAGTCTGCTGCCTCAGTTTTGATAATGGCAATTTGCATATACTCCAGAATGTCATGAAGAGTGATCAGATTAATTGCAATTAATTGCAAAGTCCCTCTTTGCCATGAAAATGAACTTAATTCCCCCAAAAACATTTCCACTACATTTCAGCCCTGCCACAAAAGGACCAGCTGCCATCATGTCAGTGATTCTCTCATTAACACAGGTGAGAGTGTTGACGAGGACAAGGCTGGAGATCACTCTGTCATGCTGATTGAGTTAGAATAACAGACTGGAAACTTTAAAAGGAGGGTGGTGCTTGAAATCATTGTTCTTCCTCTGTTAACCATGGTTACCTGCAAGGAAACACGTGCCGTCATCATTGCTTTGCACAAAAAGGGCTTCACAGGCAAGGATATTGCTGCTAGCATCTGCACGCACAGTGAGGCGAAGACTTTTGGAGGATGGCCTGGTGTCAAGAAGGGCTTCTTCTCCAGGAAAAACATCAGGGACAGACTGATATTCTGCAAAAGGTACAGGGATTGGACTGCTGAGGACTGGGGTAAAGTCATTTTCTCTGATGAATCCCCTTTCCGATTGTTTGGGGCATCCGGAAAACACCTTGTCCGGAGAAGACAAGGTGAGCGATACCATCAGTCCTGTGTCATGCCAACAGTAAAGCATCCTGAGACCATTCATGTGTGGGGTTGCTTCTCAGCCAAGGGAGTGGGCTCACTCACAATTTTGCCTAAGAACACAGCCATGAATAAAGAATGGTACCAACACATCCTCCAAGAGCAACTTCTCCCAACCATCCAAGAACAGTTTGATGATGACCAATGCCTTTTCCAGCATGATGGAGCACCTTGCCATAAGGCAAAAGTGATAACTAAGTGTCTCGGGGAACAACACATCTACATTTTGGGTCCATGGCCAGGAAACTCCCCAGACCTTAATCCCATTGAGAACTTGTGGTCGATCCTCAAGAGGCGGGTGGACAAACAAAAACCCACAAATTCTGACAAACTCCAAGCATTGATTATGCAAGAATGGGCTGCCATCAGTCAGGATGTGGCCCAGAAGTTAATTGACAGCATGCCAGGGCGGTTTGCTGAGGTCTTGAAAAAGAAGGGTCAACACTGCAAATATTGACTCTTTGCATAAACTAAATGTAATTGTCAATAAAAGCCTTTGACACTTATGGAATGCTTGTAATTATACTTCAGTATACCATAGTAACATCTGACAAAAATATCTCATAACACTGAAGCAGCGGACTTTGTGAAGACCAATACTTGTGTCATTCTCAAAACTTTTGACCACGACTGTAGGATCTTAATTTGAACACTCTTTTGATGCTGAGAATTTTCCTGCACAGCAGGAAATGGGAACTTGAAGTGTATTTGAGTTTTAAAAAGGCCTCTAAGGCTCGTAATTTCTACTTTGAAAATTCAGACTTGATTTGCCCTAACGAAAAATTAATCAACCCGTACAAAAATGTCCATTCATTATAATCCACTTAATAATTCACATTTCCTTAATAATTCAAATGTCCTGTTGCTAGAGGATTATTTTCCTGCTGAAGCAAATTGGCTCAAATTAAGATCCTACATCTATACATCACACCGATTTAGATTTCCTGTCAAATTCGCCTTTAACCGTGCACAAACATCTACTTACACAGGCCACATGTCTCTGTAAACACATAGAGAAACACAACTTGTATGTTTATTTTAATTTTAATTTCACCTTTATTTAACCAGGTAAGCCAGTTGAGAACAAGTTCTCATTTACAACTGCGAACTGGCCAAGATAAAGAAAAGCAGTGCGATAAAAACAACAACACATATGGGGTAAAACAAAACATAAAGTCAAAAATACAACAGAAAATATATATACAGTGTGTGCAAATGTGGCAAGTTATGGAGGTAAGGCAATAAATAGGCTATAGTGCAAAATAATTACAATTAGTATTAACACTGGAATGATAGATGTGCAAGAGATGATGTGCAAATAGAGATTCTGGGATGCAAATGAGCAAAATAAATAACAATATGGGGATGAGATAGTTGGGTGGGCTAGGTGCAGTGATCGGTAAGGTGCTCTGACAACTGATGCTTAAAGTTAGTGAGGGAGATAAGAGTCTCCAGCTTCAGAGATTTTTGCAATTCGTTCCAGCCATTGGCAGCAGAGAACTGGAAGGAATGGCGGCCAAAGGAGGTGTTGGCTTTGGGGATGACCAGTGAGATATACCTGCTGGAGCGCATACTACGGGTGGGTGTTGCTATGGTGACCAATGAGCTAAGATAAGCCGGGGATTTGCCTAGCAGTGATTTATAGATGGCCTGGAGCCAGTGGGTTTGGCGACGAATATGTAGTGAGGACCAGCCAACAAGAGCGTACAGGTCACAGTGGTGGGTAGTATATGGGGCTTTGGTGACAAAATAAGGCATCAATTAAAGATACAGGATCTTCATTTGATCACCCTGTTGCAGGAGAACTTTCCGCAATGCAGGAAATGTTAAACTTGTAGAGTATTTGAGGTTTAAAAAGGCTTCTGAAATTGGTAATTTCCACTTTTCAATTTCAGACTTGAAATCAACCCCTACAAAAAGTTCCATCAATCATAATCCACATAATAATTCAAATTTCCTGTTGCTGCAGGATTATTTTCCTGCTGTAGCAAACTGGCTAAAATTAAGATCCTACATCTGTATGGAAGGTTTGCTATGAAAGTTATGGGATGAAACATTTTAGTGGAGGAGATGGGGAGATATGGAGGAAAGGGTAAGGAGACAGGGAGCATGGAGGAGAGGAGAATTGGATGGGGAGAGTGGCGGAGCAGCCAGAAAGTGTGGGTGTGTGAGATGGAGAGACAGTAGGGGAACATCTGTTGGAATCAAAGCAGGGTGGAGGCTGAGTGGGGAAATACATACTGTATACACACACTCATGCAAACGCACAAACACAAACACACAGCGTATGCCCCCCCCACCCCACACACACACACACACACACACAGCATATGCTGCAGTAGGAGCAGTAGGCCAGTTTTCCATTGGATGATTGACAGGTAGGGCAGTGTATTCCACCAGGGAGGAGTGGAGGAGGAGGAGGAGGAGGAGGAGGAGGAGGAGGAGGAGGAGGAGGAGGAGGAGGAGATGAGATTCCTGGGTCCATCTCCAACTGGGTGATTTCCAGCAACACAATGGAAGATGGAGAGGATGCAACATGTGGAGTCCTGATTGCCTTCAAAATGCTGCAGAGGTACTGGCTGGGGCAGTGCATTGCCTACAATACAATTTCCCTAACAATTTCCAAACACATCGACACAGATGATGTAGTGCCCGAGGTGTGCTGCTATGGTATGTGACAGGCTACAGAGAGCTACAGAGCACAACGCTGATATACAGCTGGGAAACAATGCAGAGGTTTACTGATATATCCTCAGGTAAAATAGAGGAGGTAAAATATGGATTGCTTTTCTCTTTGTCCAACACCTCGCTGTTCTAAACAAGAATGCCAATTAGGCTGGGGTTCTATCATAATGCAGAATAGGCTGGGGTTCTATCAGAATGCAGATTAGGCTGGGGATCTATCATAATGCCGAATAGGCTGGGGTTCTATCAGAATACAGATTAGGCTGTGGTTCTATCATAATGCAGAATAGGCTGGGGATCTATCATAATGCCGAATAGGCTGGGGTTCTATCAGAATGCAGATTAGGCTGGGGTTCTATCATAATGCAGAATAGGCTGGGGTTCTATCATAATGCAGAATAGGCTGGGGTTCTATCATAATGCAGAATAGGCTGGGGTTCTATCAGAATGCAGATTAGGCTGGGGTTCTATCAGAATGCAGATTTGGATGGAATTCTAGATCAGAATGCAGATATAGCTAAGTTGTAAATCAGAAGGCAGATACAGTATGGCCTGATTTCTAAATCAAAATGCAGATTTCAGTTCCATAGATCAGAATGCAGATTTGGCTGCAGTTTTAGAACCACTCTAAATTTCTCTGGGGCCGAGCCACGCCACAGATTTCATCTCTCTCTCTTTATCTCTCAGTCGAATCTTTAAAACAGCCTAAAGCCCAACAGAGACAGCCGACTGTTCCTTTTGTTCAAATATTTATGGCCCCCTCTCATCTGTCATCTAAGGACAGAAACATACACACACACCAGCAGACACAAGGCCCTCCATGGAATGAGTTTGACACCCCTGCCATAGAGAAACTTCACAGGTGGTGTGTGTGTGTGTGTGTATGTTCACATGGGTTGTGTATCCACCTGGTCGACAGAATGCCAGCCTCATCCAGCATCAGCTCGGCAGGTAGTGAGATATTGCTTCCCTCAGCTCTTCTCGTAATCAAAGAGTAAACAGTGCCGAACCAAAAGTGGGTTACCTGGATGTTAAACTGACAAAGAGCCTCCCATCTCCATCCCATCAGCCCCAACTCCTAAAGCTCCACCTCCTGATAGGCTCACAATAAAATCCCGCCAAAAAACGCACCTAAATAAATCCCTCAAACCACACTCATGTGCATTCATCTCTCGCATAAAGTATTTCAGGAAATTCACCAGGGATCTCAGAATAGATTTTTTCTTCCCCCAAAGATGGAGAGGAGTAGGAAAAGTTAGTGAGTACATTTAGACTTTTTGCTTTCATTGCAATTATGTGTGTAATATGCTATCGGCTGGTAAGGTGCTTTCATATGCTCACATGGTTAATACTCATTATTTTACATACTATGCCTGTAAGTGGCCCATTTACAGTGTCTTCAGAAAGTATTCACACCTTGACTTTTTCCACATTTTGTTGTGTTACAGGCTGAATTTAAAATGGATTAAATGTATATTTTGTGTCATTGGCCTACAAACAATACCCCATATTATTTAAGTTGAATCCTGTTTTTAGACATTTTTACTAATTCATTACAAATTCAAAGCTGAAATGTCTTGAGTCAATAAGCAGTCAACCCCTTTGTTATGGCAAGCCTAAATAAGTTCAGGAGTAAACATCTGCTTAACAAGTCACATGATAAGCTGCATTGACTCACTCTGTGTGCAATGAATGACTACATAATCTCTGTACACCACACATACAATTACCTGTAAGGTCCCTCAGCTGAGCAGTGAATTTCAAACACAGATTCAACCACAAAGACCAGGGAGGTTTTCCAATGCCTCGAAAAGGGCGCCCATTGGTAGATAAAAAAAAAAAAAAAGCAGACATTGAATATCCCTTTGAGCATGGTGAAATTATTAATTACATTTTGGATGGTGTTTCAATACACCCAGGCAATACAAAGATACAGGCATCCTAACTCAGTTGCCGGAGAGGAAGGAAACCGCTCAGGGATTTCACCATGAGGCCAATGGTGACTTTAAAACAGTTACAGAGTTTAATGGCTGTGATAGGAGAAAACTGTTGTAGTTACAACATTGTAGTTACTCCACAATACTAACCTAAATGACAGAGTGAAAAGAAGGAAGCCTGTACAGAATAAAGATATTCCAAAACATGCATCCTGTTTGCAATAAGGCACTAAAGTAAAACTGCTAAAAATGTGGCAAAGAAATTAACTTTATGTCCTGAATACAAAGCGTTATGTTTGGGGCAAATCCAGCACAACACATCACTGAGTATCACTCTTCATATTTTCAAGCATGGTGGTGGCTGCATCATGTTATGGGTATGTTTGTCATTGGCAAGGACTAAGGAGTTTTTTTAAAATTAGGATAAAACGAAACGGAATAGAGCTAAGCACATGCAACATCCTTGAGGAAAACGTGGTCAGTCTGCTTTCCAACAGACACTGGGAGACAAATTCACCTTTCAGCAGGACAATAACCTAAAACACAAGGCCACATATATACTGGAGTTGCTTACCAAGACAACATTGAATGTTCCTGAGTGGCTTAGTTACAGTTTTTACTTAAATCAGCTTGAAAATATATTGCAAGACTTGAAAATGGCTGTCTACCAATGATCAACAACCAACTTGACAGAGAATTAAGAATTTTTAAAATAATAATGTGCAAATATTGTACAATCCAGGTGTGCAAAGCTATTACAAATTTACCCAGAAAGACTCACAGCTGTAATCGCTGCAAAAGGTGATTCTAATATGTATTGACTCAGGGGTGTGAATATGTATGTAAATGAGATATTTCTGTGTTTTCACTTTGTCATTATGGAGTATTGTGTGTAGATGGGTGTTTTTTTTTTTTACATTTTAAATTTAGGCTGTAACACAACGAAATGTGGAATAAGTCAAGGGGTATGAATACTTTCTGAAGGCACTGTATGGTTGAAAAGGGGTTTTCTGAAAACCATAATGACACCATCACAACAATTTTTTCACATTGGGTTCTTCTTAGAAATGTGACCGTCAACGAGCCAGTTCCATTCATTAGCAGCATCTGCGATCATGGTTCTTCCATAACCTCCATATATCCTCCTGGAGTCCAACTGGGTAACAGCTTTCTGCGTGAAAGTATGGCCTATAGGGACTTCCTGTCTCTGCAACAACAGCTGACACCAGTAATCCATAGAGAAAACATGGCTGCCATGCTAACTCTCTAATGAATCACCTCTCCATACTGTTACCCCGTTAATTTCACATTCATGTCATCCAATTGACATCAGCTATAGCCTTAAATTACTTTACAGATCATTCCACACCCTCCACATTCCACACACCTGTTTCTATAGCGGGATAATATTATAATGCTTGGCTTTGTCATGTGACCAATTACCTCATTCTTACAGTAATAATAGGAGGATACCGAGAGGCTTTTGTATGTGTTTCATATCTCCACCAATCTATCAACGTTCTCTCACAGTCATTTTGGAAGCTTTGTTCTGTCGGCCTCTGAAAATAATGTGCAACAAAGACTGACAGTGACAGCATACAAAAGGGTATAATTACACCCTCACTTTCTTTCCCTCCGTATCATCTTTGATCTGTTATGTCTGCTTCTGTGTCATAGGACAGACAGGGACATAATTCAAAGTATTGTGTGGAAGAAATATACAATCGAAGCGGCAATCACACTCTGGCAACCAGAGAGCTCACTCTTTGCTAATGCAAAGTGCACTCAGTGCCAAGGCTAAATGAATAAGTAAAAACCTCAGAAAACAACAGTCTTACTCAGATAGCATTGAACAAAATGGCTGGCCAGGGAGAATTGTATTACTAAAAGGATTTATTAATATATTACTCTTTTTTTTCTCGGTCACAGACATTAAGACAGGTTTAGGACGTTGAACGTGTAAAATATATCTTCAAAGTTGTCATTTTGTCATTTCATTAAATTGTCTGGCAGGGAATCGAATGGAACTCATTAAGAAAAGTTAATATCCTGAAAAAAGGACAAAAGCGGATCGTTCTGGCAAATTTTTATTAATATCATTACTCATCTGTCATCGTGCGCGAGGTAGACTATGCAGGGAAAGTGTCACTTTTTGAGCTTTTTTCATTTTAAATATATCTAATCTAGCTTAGTTCCTTCCATTAGTGCACCATAAAACAGTGACCAGACAAACCGCTCAACCACAGAACAGCACAGTCATGATAAAGGCACAATCTGGGCTATTTCCTGGTGTTCAATGGTTACACTTCTCCAACCCCATCCTTCAGCTTTATACCAAACCAAGTTTCAGGCTTACATTAGGGGTTGAAACATAAACTCAGGATTGTGCCTTTAAGGCCATCATTCCAAATGATGACAGGCTCTCACCATACGTGTAAAAAAAAGAAAAGAAAAAGACCAGTGGAGGCCACTCAGAGGAGGACCATCCTCCTCAGTGAATTATCTAAACAATTTAAGTAGTGAAACATTTAAAAAGTTATCCTTTTTAGATAAAACTATATTGAATATATTCACGTCAACAAATAATTGATGAAAACACTGTTTTGCATTGAATATCTACAGTAGCCTCAGCAGCACTCTGTAGGGTAGCACCATGGTGTAGCCGATTCTGTTGAAAAACGTTTCTTAAACGGAAACAAATGGAACGAAACGGGGATAAACATACCCGAATTTGTCCAACAGAAACTCAAATGTTCAACTGTTGGACTAATGATTACACCCTAGATCAGCTAGATGCAGGCAAGAGTGTGCAAGACAATATTGAATGTGTCACTGTCTGTCACCTTGATTACTAAAAAGACACTCGACCTGTGCACCTACGCTGTAAACTTTCATTCATAGACTAGGTTGTAGCAACCTCATGATGGCTACAGGGAAAATGTGAGTATCATTTAGTAGCCTAAACCTACCAATGTTACATTGAGCTGGGTGAATGGAATATGAATGACAGTCATCCAATATGCTGTAATAGAAATAAGGCCATGCTCATAGAAAACATACAAAATCATCCGCCCCCATCTTAAACTGCACCTACCGCCACTGATAATTTATTTATAAAGACACCCCAATAAAGGCCTTGACAAAGTTAAGGTAAGACATGATGAGACAGAGGCAGAAAGAGTAATGTAATTTCAGAATATATGATCTCTCCACCTGTCTGTGTGTGTCACTCTCGCGGCTACAGCCGCTGAGACACGTACCTTTCTATCCCCAGGCCCAAATGTCACACCTACAGCAGGAGATTAAGAGACCATCAGAGGCTTAAATTAAGCTTTAAGGCATCATGAAAGCCTTGAACATGTTCAAAGCCCCATCTTTCATGTGAAAGGCCTTTTCCTAATATACAGGCAGGAGATATAATGGTGTTAACTGCCTCTGTCTATCGGCCTGATTCATCCTGCTGCATCAGCTCCACATTTTCAGCTTTCTTCTTTTGCCTAACAGACAAACATTTGACATGATCGACCAGTGTCTTAGTGAAATAATAGGGTCTGCTCAGCTGAATGGCTAAATTGCAAATGTCACTGATCTGAATGGGCCAATTCCTTATGCTACTAGCACCACTACTACTATTACAATCACAACCAATAGGCAATGTAATGCATGCTGTATACTACCACTACCATCCCTACCAGCCTGGTCTCAGAGCAAAACGTATTATATTTTACTAAAATCTGTAACACTACAGTTAGTATGACATGTTACTTTACGTTAGGTTACATGACATTGACTAGACATAACATAGTAAACGTAAATCCGGGACAGTCAAATTAGTATGATACAGTATGTTACGTTTGGTATGGACAGTAGGTTACTTAAGGCAAAAACGAAAGGAGGGTGGAGTATAATAATGGCGCCGGAGAAGATGGCTGCCGTTTTACAGCCCTCTAACCAATTGTACTATTATGTCTGTTTTTCCACGTTATTTGTAATTTATTTTGTACATAATGTTTCTGCCATCGTCTCTTATAACCAAAAAGAGCTTCTGGATATCAGGACAGCGATTACTCACCTCGTATTGGACAAAGATGTTTTCTTCAACGAGGCGGCCGCATAGGATATCCTACAGACACCCGACAAGGCCCAAATCCCCGTCATTCGCATGAGGAAGAGACGGAGATATCGTGGACGTAGGTCGGGGTGCCTTGTAAGGATCCGACGGCGAGCGAGTAAACTGCCTCTCCCATCAATCCTATTAGCTAATCTTCAATCATTTGAGAATAAATGGGATGACCTAAAATTACGGTTATCCTACCAACGGGACATTAAAAACTGTAATATCTTATGTTTCACAGAGTCGTGGCTGAACGACGACATGGACAACATACAGCTAGCGGGCTATACGCTACATCGGCAGGATAGAACGGCTGACTCCGGTAAGACAAGGGGTGGCGGTCTGTGTATATTTGTAAACAACAGCTGGTGCACAAAATCAAATACTAAGGAAGTCTCGAGGTTTTGCTCGCCTGAGGTAGAGTATCTTATGATAAGCTGTAGACCACACTATTTACCAAGAGAGTTTTCATCTATATTTTTCATAGCTGTCTATTTACCACCACAAACCAATGCTGGCATTAAGATTGCACTGAATGAGCTGTATAAGGCCATAAGTCAACAGGAAAACGCTCATCCAGAGGCAGCGCTCCTAGTGGCCGGGGACTTTAATGCAGGGAAACTTAAATCCGTTTTACCTAATTTCTACCAGCATGTTAAATGTGCAACCAGAGGAAAAAAAAACTCTAGACCCCCTTTACTCCACACACAGAGACGCATACAAAGCTCTCCCTCGCCCTCCATTTGGCAAATCTGACCATAACTCTATCCTCCTGATTCCTGCTTATGAGCAAAAACTAAAGGAGGAAGCACCAGTGACTCGGTTAATAAAAAAGTGGTCAGATGACGCAGATGCTAAGCTACAGGACTGTTTTGCTAGCACAGACTGGAACATGTTCCGGGATTCTTCAGATAGCATTGAGGAGTACACCACATCAGTCACTGGCTTCATCAATAAGTGCATCGATGATGTCATCCCCACAGTGACCGTACGTACATACCCCAACCAGAAGCCATGGATTACAGGAAACATCCGCACTGAGCTAAAGGGTAGAGCTGCCGCTTTCAAGGAGCGGGACTCTAACCCGGACGCTTAAAAGAAATCCCGCTATGCCCTCCGACGAACCATCAAACAGGCAAAGAGTCAATACAGGACTAAGATAGAATTGTACTACACCGGCTCTGACGCTCGTCGGATGTGGCAGGGCTTGAAAACTATTACAGACAACAAAGGGAAGCACAGCCGCGAGCTGCCCAGTGACACAAGCCTACCAGACGAGCTAAACCACTTCTATGCTCGCTTCGAGGCAAGCAACACTGAAGCATGCATGAGAGCACCAGCTGTTCCGGATGACTATGTGATCACGCTCTCCGTAGACGATGTGAGTAATACTTTTAAGCAGGTCAACATTCACAAGACCGCAGGGCCAGACGGATTACCAGGACGTGTATTCCGAGCATGTGCTGACCAACTGGCAAGTGTCTTCACTGACATTTTCAACATGTCCCTGACTGAGTCTGTAATACCAACATGTTTCAAGCAGACCACCATAGTCCCCGTGCCCAAGGACACTAAGATAATCTGCCTAAATGACTACCGACCCGTAGCACTCACATCTGTAGCCATGAAGTGCTTTGAAAGGCTGGTCATGGCTCACATCAACACCATTATCCCAGAAACCCTAGACCCACTCCAATTTGCATACCGCCCCAACAGATCCACAGATGATGCAATCTCTATTGCACTCCACACTGCCCTTTCCCACCTGGACAAGAGGAACACCTACGTGAGAATGCTATGCATTGACTACAGCTCAGCATTCAACACCATAGCGCCCTCAAAGCTCATCACTAAGCTAAGGATCCTTGGACTAAACACCTCCCTCTGCAACTGGATCCTGGACTTCCTGACGGGCCGCCCCCAGGTGGTAAGGGTAGGTAACAACACATCTGCCACACTGATCCTCAACACAGGGGCCCCTCAGGGGTGCGTGCTCAGTCCCCTCCTGTATTCCCTGTTCACCCATGACTGCATGGCCAGGCACAACTCCAACACCATCATTAAGTTTGCCGACGACACAACATTGGTAGGCCTGATCACCGACAACGATGAGACAACCTATAGGGAGGAGGTCAGAGACCTGGCCGTGTGGTGCCAGGATAACAACCTCTCCCTCAACGTGACCAAGACAAAGGAGATGATTGTGGACTACAGGAAAAAAAAGAGGACTGAGCACGCCCCCATTCTCATCGACGGGGCTGTAGTGGAACAGGTTGAGAGCTTCAAGTTCCTTGGTGTCCACATCACCAACAAACTATCATGGTCCAAACACACCAAGACAGTCGTGAAGAGGGCACGACAAAGCCTATTCCCCCTCAGGAGACTGAAAAGATTTGGCATGGGTCCTCAGATCCTCAAAAAATTCTACAGCTGCACCATCGGAGCATCCTGACTGGTTGCATCACCGCCTGGTATGGCAACTGCTTGGCATCCGACCGCAAGGCACTACAGAGGGTAGTGCATACGGCCCAGTACATCACTGGGGCCAAGCTTCCTGCCATCCAGGACCTCTATACCAGGCAGTGTCAGAGGAAGGCCCTCAAAATTGTCAAAGACTCCAGCCACCCTAGTCATAGACTGTTCTCTCTGCTACCGCACGGCAAGTGGTACCGGAGTGCCAAGTCTAGGTCCAAAAGACTTCTCAACAGCTTCTACCCCTAAGCCATAAGACTCCTGAACAGCTAATCATGGCTACCCGGACTATTTGCACTGCCCCCCCACCCCCCCCCCCCACCCCATCTTTTTACGCTGCTGCTACTCTGTTAATTATTTATGCATAGTCACTTTAACTCTACCCACATGTACATATTACTTCAACTACCTCAACTAGCCGGTGCCCCCGCACATTGACTCTGCACCGGTACCCCCCTGTATGTATAGCCTCCCTACTGTTATTTTATTTTACTTCTGCTCTTTTTTTCTCAACACTTTTTTGTTGTTGTTTTATTTTACTTTTTTTTATAAAAAATAAATGCACTGTTGGTTAAGGGCTGTAAGTAAGCATTTCCCTGTAATGTCTGCACCTGTTGTATTCGGCGCATGTGGCCAATAACATTCAATTTGATTTGATCTGATTTGATTTGATAACGCAAACGTCTAGCAACCCAAAGGATGCATATTCGAATAACATCACGGACAACTTTAGCATTTTAGCTAATTAGCAACTTTGCAACTACTTACTACTTTTTTGTTACTTTGCAACTACTTAGCATGTTATCTAACCCTTCCCCTATCCCTAACCTTAACCCTTTAATGTAACTCCTAACCCTATCCCTAAATTTAATCCCTAACCTAACGTAGCATATCATACTAAAGCTGTCGAATGTAGCATATCATACTAAAGCAGTCTAATGTAATATCATACTAAACGGGTCAAATGCGATCAAGACGTAGTATACTATACGTCCTACAATTCATATCATATGTATGACCGCTATTACATTGGTAGGCCAATGTAATGTAAACTAACGTAAAGTAACATATCGTACTAAATGGAGTGGCACAGATTTCAGTAAAATAGACCAGATTTTTCACTACTACTAACAAAATATATTAGATGAAACAGACCCTGGAAATTCAGACTTAATAATAGAACAGTTATGCTCCAACTCTTGTATGTCCTCACACGTTACCTCACAGTGTCTTTGAATAAATAAAGAGCACAATACTTCACACATGCTGCCATCATCTGCAGTGCATCTTCTCAGTCCTTCTCATGAAACCCAACAGAGAGAAAATCTCACCTCAACTATCCCCTGCATATTCATTCTCCTTTCCACTCAAGTGTCTTTATCTGTGGACTGAGCAGCAGTTGCAGGCACACGACTTGGGCTTCCAGCAGGGCCAGGGCAACCGGTTCTCCATTTTGAATCCCAGTGGTGGGTTCTGAACATTACTTTCAACCGGTCTGGTAATCTGACCTGAGTGGTTGGTGGTAACGTGAGCCAAAACAAAAAACATCACCAGTAAACTGAGAACTCATGGATACCATCTGAGTGCAGATTAAAGGAAGTTGGAGTTAAGTTTCGCAAGCATGATGCTAGCGTACCTGTGGACTTCCAGACATTATGCTAACGCTAGTTAGCATTGGCTCGCGAAACTACTTCCAACTTCCTTCAGACTGAACACAGAGACATCAAAATGTTATCTACGAGTTCATCTGACTCTGGGTAAGTACAAAAACCTTGCACTATCACCACTGTGCGGTTTTATTGTGTGTTATACCAACACAAAAAGTTATACCTACAGTTTTCAGCAACTAACCAATGGAGTAGAAATATAAAAAAAAGTTTTGTTCACATTCAATACCAGTCAGCCCTGAGACATGCGCTGAGATTCAGCGGTCTGGTGTCATCCCCATTACAAACTGCTCCACACTAGAAACCAGTCACTCTACTGTACATTACTACTGCACCATTTCCCCATTTCCTTCTTGATCGGCTCAGATGCCCCAAACTATTAAGTACGCTCTGATGTCTCCTCATTAAAACAACAAGAACAACAAGATGGTTGTGATCTTTCAAGGATGGTTACACCAATTTCTCAAGCTCTGACAGAGACACAACACAAGGGCATGTCAACAGAGGTTCTCGGCTGGTTTCGCACACAGGCCTACCCCCTTCCCTTTACAGAGTGTGGAGGGGGTAGCGAGAGGGCAGCCTTGTGGTGCATCTCAGTGTCCCCCTTGTGACTTCTTGGTCACACTGTGTCCCAGATTCGACTTTACGTAACCTGGTTATGTGTGCAGTGCAGTGCAGATTATACAGAAATACCCATGACAAACACAAATAGGAAAGGCACAGTCATTTCTCAGTGTCTCCCGCCTGCCTGACTATTCCGTTGAGGAACACCTGTGCTGTGCTGTGCTGCAAAGTCTAGGTTTGCTGTTTGCTTGTCTCAGCTCAAGGCTGTTTAAAGTGAGGGACAAAGGGATAAAGGGAATAAATGAAGTTGGCTGAAAGCAGTGTTCTTCCTGTTCTCCCACCATGGTCGAGCTCTTACAAGACCTCCAAACAAGCAAATCAACTAATTATCAAACTATTGACTAGTTGAATTAGGGTTAGAGCTGGTCTGGAACAAAAGCCTGCACACCCTGTGGGGGTCCCCAGGGCCAAGATGAAAGAGAGCAGTGACAGCTGACATTGTCATTTGAAAGCATTCAGCGGAGACACATCAAACATCCATCCATGGCATTGTTACAAATGACACCCTATTCTCCCTGTGGTGCACTTATAGGGCTCTCTGGTCAAAAATAGTACACTATTGGAAATATGGTCTCATATGAGTAATGGCCGCCACTCAGCCTCTGACAGAAGCCCCTGATCTCTCCTCATTAGAGATCTTATTGGATTTTAAGAGATGACGGCCACTATGAACCTCCTGCAACACCCAGCCATCACAGGCAATAAAGTTCCCATTACATGGTCTTGACTGTGGCCACAACCACCATCTATGTTTGCCCACACTGCTAGTAATGGTTCCAATGCTGAGCCATTTCTTCTACTACTAACCTGCCTTACATTCCACAGTGTAGTGGATTCTCCTCAAAGGGGGCACCATTTATGTAAGTCATTCTCCTCATACAGGGCACAATTTATGTAGAGGATTGTGCTGATACTTTATGTATTACTTACTAAAAGCTAAAAGGCTAGTCCCAAAATAACCCCAAGTCCCTTGCCCTAGTCAATATCCCTACTGTGTGTGCACATCTAAATGAATTGTATAGGTATAAAGAACTGGCGGTTGCTATCCCAAGACCATTGCTTACACCTGCCTTTTCCCTTCAGATTTGCAAACACTGAAGGTTTTGGGGGCTGCAAGTGAATATCAAATCCCCCCCTGCTACCTAGTATTTCTATCACAGCCACAGCCCAAATTGAAAATCATATCATATTTAAGATGTTAGAGGGCATGCAAGCATTTTCCACAGATGATACTGATTTAATGTGGTGCTAGTGTGTATTTATTAAAGAGATGGTAATAATTAATCACCATATTAATTATAAATTTATATTATTTCGATGGCCTTGGACACTTACTGAATGCTTCCTAACGGGAGTCCTGGGTGCCCCGGTGGCATACCAAACAACATCAACTTTACAGCAGGTCAAGGAGAGGCCACAGCCTCATCTTATAAACATGAGACATAGGTCCATGGTGGACCATAATTACACCTGGGTGGCTCCTGTTAATTCATCCTGCTGGCTGTCAAATGTGTGTGTGTGTGTGTACATATTTGTGTGATCGGGTCTGTGTGTGTGTGTCTGTAAGATAAAGAGAGAGAGAGTGTGTGTGTATGTATGTAAAAATGTGTGTGCGTGTGTATGTTTGTGGACTAACTAACTGTGTGCCTAACTAAATGTGTGTGGCAGTCATTGACTGAGAGTTTAAGAGTGTGTGCTTGTCGGCATGTGTGTCTCGGTTAATGAATGCATTCACCAAACACCCGGGCTTACCACTAATCCCGGACATTGACACATCCCAGAATGCAACACGAGGAGGGTCTAAATGTCAAAAAAGATCATTTTAATTAAAGCGACTTTAACTACAAGGCTGATTGGTTTTTTAGAGGGGGGGAGGGGGGATCGGTGGCAATCTTCCCCCCACTATACATAAACATCACAGCAACGCTTAATCCTTAAGCCACATCAGAATCTGTCAGACCTAATCAAACGCTCACTCCTCACACACAGATAACCACCGTGAGCTTTCTGAGTCAGACATTAGCATATTCAGATATAAATCGGTCCTGGCCAAGGGGTTCTACTTGGGTGTTATGAGACCAAACTAAGCCACGCAGAAAATCGATAGTGTCTATGTGGCTTCACCTTCATGTACTGTATGTATGTGTGTGTGTGTGTGTGTGTGTACGTGCCTGAGTGTCTGTCTGTCTGTCTGTCTGTTTTTGCCTCTGTGTGTGTGTGTGTGTGGCTTCACATGAAGAAACCTGTGATGTTCTTCCTTTCCTGTCTCTTCCTTCCAGTGTTTTGGCCAATCTGGGCCACATTGTGAGTTTAGCACCATAGTGATCTCAGGTGAGAGAATGCACCCCCCACATCCACTTAAGCTTTTCAATCTGCCAGTGACACGGTCAAATCCAGGAGACTGCACACGATTTAATCAATGTCTGGACGGTTGGTTGCTTGACGAAGCATTCTCTTCCAAACCATTTCCTTTGTCAATGCAGGCTATCACTCACACCTCAAACAGTCCTCCCTCCTCTCTTCCCCTTTCTCTTCTTCTCACCACCCCTTCCTTCCCTTCGTTCTTCCTTGTCTTGAGAGATAAGACACAGCCACTATCATTGAGTTATACAGCCACCGTTATGGAGTTCATAAGTGCATTTAGAGTGATTGGTTTACTAAATTGTCGGTGTCGGGCGCTGCACAAGGGGTGACTGATGGAGGTGTAATGGACTCAGCAACGAGTGTGTGTATGTGTGTATGTGTGTGTGTGTGTTAGTGTACGTGTGTGTGTGTTAGTGTACGTGTGTGTGTGTGTGTGTGTGTGTGTGTGTGTGTGTGTGTGTGTGTGTGTGTGTGTGTGTGTGTGTGTGTGTGTGTGTGTGTGTGTGTGAGGGAGGGAGTGTGTTCCACTCTGGCTGTAGTGAAACCTAATTTACAGGCTCACCCCACAGGTCAGTCTGATGGACCAGGTCCAAACATCAATCACACAGATCAGCTTTAGACCGCCGGCAATCCGCTTGCAAATTCCTTCTCCCTGCCCTTCTCTCCAGCCCGGAGACAGACTAAATCGCCCATGATCCCTTGTCTCCTAAAACTCTCTCTTGACCCTCTTCATGTTCAAAGCCTAAGGACATAATGCAAATGGATGGCCTGTAACATGGTTGATTGTGTGTAGGTGTGTGCATGACGCTGCCTGAATGGATCTTGAGGGAGATTTTAAGAGTGTGTGTGTGCATGTCTGACATCACGTAAACAAACCTTGGGGGATAGTTTGTAGTTTTCTTTCTGACTCAGATGCATTCACTTCTATATATACACACTCAGCTTCCCCCAGAGCTCACACTAGTCAGCAAACCATTCCCCCTTAAACAGCACATTCCTATGCATTCCTTATTAATAAAAGTCCCATAAAACACAAGTTAACAAAATAGAGTTTGAACCATCAACAAGACAAAAATATTCCGGACTCGGTATACAACCCTGCAAACTACCCAACACTACCGGTTACATTTCTACAGTCGTTACAGTGCGAGACTAATGGTCAACACAGAGGCCCAAATGGTGAAGTGAATTGCTTTCCGATTCGCTGTCAGCCGTTTCTTTCTAATGGTAGTCTGTCTATTCAGCAGCTGCTAGGTGAGTGTACTCTACTGAGAGGAAATATCAGCTAATATGGAAGGCTGACTTTAATTAGAGGTATAGTATCAGAGGAGCTACTCTGAACATGTTTTTAGTTTGGGAAATGTTAAAATAGCCTAGAGAAATGGACATGAGTGCACGCACACACACGCACAGACAACGGTTGTAGTCAATTCACATAGTTTTGAGATGCATATGTATATATCTCAATAAGCTCAAAATTATGCATCTGAAAACCACCGAGATCCAATTTAATTACCACCAGACCACCATCTCTACAACGTTCTGACAACCATCCCCACAACGTTCTGACAACCATCTCCACAACCTCCTGAGGCACAAATACTTCCAGAACGTCAACCTCTATAGTTCTGATGATACATTAGATGTTGGAGGACCAACAACCTTGCAGCACCAGAGTATTCTGAGCCCTTGACTTTTTCCACATTTTGTTACGTTACAGCCTTATTCTAAAATTGATTAAATTACTTTTTTCCCTCATCAATCCACACAAAATACCCCATAATTATATTTTTGTTGGTGCAAATTTATTAAAAATAGAAAACAGAAATACCTTATTTACATAAGTATTCAGACCCTTTGCTATGAGACTCGAAATTGAGCTCAGGTGCATCCTGTTTCCATTGATCATCCTTTAGATCTTTCTACAACTTGATTGGAGTCCACATGTGGTAAATTCAATTGATTGGACATGATTTGGAAAGGCACACACATGTCTATGTAAGGTCCCACAGTTGACAGTGCATGTCAGAGCAAAAACCAAGCCATGAGGTTGAAGGAATTGTCCGTAGAGCTCCGAGACAGGATTGTGTCGAGGCACAGATCTGGGGAAGGGTAGCAAAACATTTCTGCCTCATTGAAGGTCCCCAAGAACACAGTGACCTCCATCATTCTTAAATGGAAGAAGTTTGGAACCACCAAGACTCTTCCTAGAGCTGGCCGCCCGGCCAAAATGAGCAATCGGGGGAGAAGGGCCTTGGTCAGGGCTCCAGAGTTCCTCTGTGGAGATGGGAGAACCTTCCAGAAGGACAACCATCTCTGCAGCACTCCACCAATCAGGCCTTTATGGTAGAGTGGCCAGACGGAAGCCACTCCTCAGTAAAAGACACATGACAGCCCGCTCTGAGTTTGCCAAAGGCACCTAAAGGACTCAGACCATGAGAAACAAGATTCCCTGGTCTGATGAAACCAAGATTGATCTTTTTGGCCTGAATGCCAAGTGTCTGGAGGAAACCTGGCACCATCCCTACGGTGAAGCATGTTGGTGGCAGCATCATGCTGTGGGGATGTTTTTCAGCGGCAGGGACTGAGAGACTAGTCAGGATCGAGGGAAAGATGAACGGAGCAAAGTACAGAGAGATCCTTGATGAATACCTGCTCCAGAGCGCTCAGGACCTCAGACTGTGGTAAAGGTTCACCTTCCAACAGGACAACGACCCTAAGCACAATGCCAAGACAACACAGGAGTATTGTGTGTAGATTGATGAGGGGAAAAAACAATTTAATAAATTTTAGAAAAAGGCTGTCACGTAACAACATTTGGAAAAAGTCAAGGGGTCTGAATACTTTCCGAATGCATTGTAATGCGCGTTCACACTGCACCTTAGCCCAGGGCTAAGAGCCTCCTTAGCCCTGGGCTGAGGGAGATTTAAGCACAGGGCTAAGCGAGTGTTCACACTTGCACATTCTAAAGTGGACTAGCACAAACCTTAGCCCAGGGCTAGCTGGTCCTGCTCCGGAGCAGGGTTAGCACCGACGTTTCGAGGTTAGACCCAGAAACACAGTGCCAAAATAGCTAGTGTGAAACAGGGTCAAGAACAACGCCTGGAGTGCTCACTGTACAATCACAAAAGCTGCACTGTCACTTAATTTACATATGCTTGTGATGCCAGTAATGCGTTCTGCACATTATTTTGATAAGTAAATTCATACTATTTCATTCATCCATCTGAGAACAAAAACCAAAATACTTTTATCTGTGCAAAAACATTGGTTGCTATGCCTAACAAAAATGGTTGCTATGCAGGCTGGCTAACATCTAAAGCTAACTAAAGCCAACTAAATTACAAAAACTCTACAGCTGGAAGGGCAGCAAACGCATCGAATTAGGAATTAGAATAGCCTACTAGTAATTTAGTTGTAATACCAGTAATCTCTATGAGCAAACGCTCCATTTCTGTCTGTTTTCATAGCTTTTCATTTAACATTTAATTGGATATATCCATGATAATAATATTGTTCCATGATTTCACCTGGATCAGAAAACGTGCACAGCATTCTCTGCACAGGGGTGTGATCGAATTTCAAAAGTGAAACATTGTTTCCGAGGTCAGACAGGCAGACAGCAAGGTTTATAAAAGCCATCCCTGTTGGATTAAAATGCTAGGCTAGAAGCAAGAGGAAAATAATGTGTTAATAAATGTATTATTGCTTATAACATTGGTCGCGTATCAGAGATAGCATGTTGGTTGCATGTTGTGTTTGTCCGTTAGCCCAGGGCTTTGGAATACAAGTTTGAATCCTTAGCCCAGGGCTAAAGCTTAGCCCAGTGTTAACAAATGCTAGTGCGAACACAGGCTAATCTATCCCAGGGCCAGCCTGGGGCTAAGATAGCCTCGGGCTAAGAACAATGCAGTGTGAAAAGGCCTATAGACTACAGGTGCTTCTGGTAAAAGTTTCTGCTCAATGACTATGTTACTATAAAGATTTTGGGGGGAATATCTTGAAACTGATTAAATTATTTGGTTTCCATCTTGTTTCTATATCCTAAAAAAGACTATATGCTGTTGTGGAGGGAACTGTATCATTTATTTATTGTATGTCAACATCCACCACACAGTGTAGTGACAAGTCAGATGATAAGTGGGGGGAGTACTGAGGTCTAGGCTATGTTTAGGTGTGCTAATGTACCTAGCTACTCACACAAACGCATACCTACACATGCACCTTTCCCTGTCATCACTAGGAGGTGTTTACTAAGAAGTTCCACGTCGCCATTCTCCACTCCAAGAGGCCAATTTGGGCTATTGAACTGAGTATTTCACTTCAGCAGCCTTATTGACCTTTTCTTCTCCCTGGGCCGCCACGTACGCACACATGCAAACACACCGTGCTGCATGCTCACATACTCCTACAGTGAGGGAAAAAAGTATTTGATCCCCTGCTGATTTTGTACGTTTGCCCACTGACAAAGACATGATCAGTCTATAATTTTAATGGTATGTTTATTTGAACAGTGAGAGACAGAATAACAACAGAAAAATCCAGAAAAACGCATGTCAAAAATGTTATAAATTGATTTGCATTTTAATGAGGAAAATAAGTATTTGACCCCTCTGCAAAACATGACTTAGTACTTGGTGGCAAAACCCTTGTTGGCAATCACAGAGGTCAGACGTTTCTTGTAGTTGGCCACCAGGTTTGCACACATCTCAGGAGGGATTTTGTCCCACTCCTCGTTGCAGATCTTCTCCAAGTCATTAAGGTTTCGAGGCTGACGTTTGGCAACTCGAACCTTCAGCTCCCTCCACAGATTTTCTATGGGATTAAGGTCTGGAGACTGGCTAGGCCACACAGGACCTTAATGTGCTACTTCTTGAGCCACTCCTTTGTTGCCTTGGCCGTGTGTTTTGGGTCATTGTCATGCTGGAATAACCATCCACGACGCAATTTGAATGCCCTGGCTGAGGGAAGGAGGTTCTCACCCAAGATTTGACAGTACATGGCCCCGTCCATCGTCCCTTTGATGCGGTGAAGTTGTCCTGTACCCTTAGCAGAAAAACACCCCTAAAGCATAATGTTTCCACCTCTATGTTTGACGGTGGGGATGGTGTTCTTGGGGTCATAGGCAGCATTCCTCCTCCTCCAAACACGGCGAGTTGAGTTGATGCCAAAGAGCTCGATTTTGGTCTCATCTGACCACAACACTTTCACCCAGTTCTCCTCTGAATCATTCAGATGTTCATTGGCAAACTTCAGACGGCCCTGTATATGTGCTTTCTTGAGCAGGGGGACCTTGCGGGCACTGCAGGATTTCAGTCCTTCACGGCGTAGTGTGTTACCTATTGTTTTCTTGGTGACTATGGTCCCAGCTACCTTGAGATCATTGACAAGATCCTCCCGTGTAGTTCTGGGCTGATTCCTCAATGTTCTCATGATCATTGCAACTCCACGAGGTGAGATCTTGCATGGAGCCCCAGGCCGAGGGAGATTGACAGTTCTTTTGTGTTTCTTCCATTTGCAAATAATCGCACCAACTGTTGTCACCTTCTCACCAAGGTGGTCTTGTAGACCATTCCAGCCTTGTGTAGGTCTACAATCTTGTCCCTGACATCCTTGGAGAGCTCTTTGGTCTTGGCCATGGTGGAGAGTTTGGAATCTGATTGATTGATTGCTTCTGTGGACAGGTGTCTTTTATACAGGTAACAAGCTGAGATTAGGAGCACTCCCTTTAAGAGTGTGCTCCTAATCTCAGCTCGTTACCTGTATATAAGACACCTGGGAGCCAGAAATCTTTCTGATTGAGAGGGGGTCAAATACTTATTTCCCTCATTAAAATGCAAATCAATTTATAGCATTTTTGAAATGCGTTTTTCTGGATTTTTTTGTTGTTATTCTGTCTCTCACTGTTCAAATAAACCTACCATTAAAAAATTATAGACTGATCATTTCTTTGTCAGTGGGCAAATGTACAAAATCAGCAGGGGATCAAATACTTTTTTCCCTCACTGTAAGTCCTCAGCCCTCACTTCATAAGTGGAACGTGCCCAACGCGGCTCTACATTTCCTTGGGGTCCTCTGTGAAAGCCGCACAACTCAGGTCCCCTGTGACATACAGTACAGGCACCAACAACACAGATCTAGGGAAAGGTGTTCTCTGACTGTGGAAGTTAAAACAACCTTTGGCCTTTGTGTTTCTGCTCCTCAGATGGGTTGTTCTCTCCTGCCTCATAGTATAGCTTGTTAGACTGTCTACTATAGCACCATACTTCATATTACAGCGTATGTTTCCAGAACTACGCCCGCTAACGTGTGTGGTTGGGTATTCACAGAGTGCAGGGGTGACAACAGATATATCGAATACAGTCAGTATGCACTTTGACGATTTGTAGTGTTTCTAATTCAAACATCAGTGAAGCCATAAGATGAACATGTGTGTACACTTATGTGTATTCCTCCTTGTGTATGTGTGTGTGTGTATGTGTAAGTGCATTCCTGTGTATGTGTCACATCTCTATTTGTGGGTCCGTGTCTGAGTGCTGACAGCAGACAGAATGAGGGAGTGTTTTATGCGTTCTCATTGAGACACCCTTGATGCTGACATGTCCTCTACACTATAGCCCTGACTCTGCCTCTTTACGTCTCTCTCTCCCTCCATCACTCTTTCTCCATCTCATCTCTCTTTCTTTCTCTCCCCATCTCATTCGGTAAATCACCAACATGTCTCTCTCTCTCTCTCTCTCTCTCTCTCTCTCTCTCTCTCTCTCTCTCTCTCTCTCTCTCTCTCTCTCTCTCTCTCTCTCTCTCTCTCTCTCTCTCTCTCTCTCTCTCTCTCTCTCTCTCTCTCTCTCTCTCTCTCTCTCTCTCTCTCTCTCTCTCTCTCTCTCTCTCTCTCTCTCTCTCTCTCTCTCTCTCTCTCTCTCTCTCTCTCTCTCCTTTTGCCTCTATTTTACCTTTCACTCATTTTACCCCTCTCTCTCTATATCTCTTTCACTCATTTTACCACTCTCTCCCATACTTCCGCTTCTCTGGTTATGTAGTAAGCTATAATGGATCACTCAGCCCTCCATTCCTCCTCCTCTCCTCTCCTCTTTCTGCCTCTCTGCCTCCTCTCAACAGCCACCCCATAGTACCCTGTTTACATCTGAATATCAGAATACATATTCTCAAAATGCATGTTGGACGTTCTCCCTCTCTCTGTCTCTGCTTAAGCCTTCTCTACATTCACCTGAATTGGATGTGCAACATATTCTCCTACAAAGAAAGCTGTTCTGAGTGGTCCCTATGTTTATATCCAGATATGGAGCCGTGCACACAAACAATCCACCTAGGGATGTCTTTTATATGGAGGAGCTATTTGACTATTTGTGAGTAACTCTGTAGGGGGGAAAATGCCTCCTACCACTACTTCTCTATAAAAAGAGGCTAATGCATTTGTGGGGCCATATCCTGTATTATATATCCCTCCACTCTGGTACTGAAACAAAGTGAGGGATCTTGTTCTTTGTGCAGATGTTGAAAGGCAAGAAGAGGAGAAGGAGGAGAGGAGAAAGGACGATGAGAGCAAGCTACTAATTGACATAAAAGTGGTAATTCCTCTCATGCTATTGAGGGAATGCTGTGGATTTATTGTGTGGTAATGAGATGTTAGGCTTCTCACCCACTCTCTCTCTCACTCTTTCCCTGTCTCCCCCTCTCCCACTTTCTCTCTTTCCCTCTCTACCCTTCTCTTTATCGCCCTCTCTTTATCTCCCCTCTCTCTCTCACTCTCTCACTCACTCTCTCTCTCCCTTCCTCCTCCCACTTTGCTCTCTGTCTCCCACCACTCTCTCTCTCGCTCTTTTACTCTCGCTCCCTGATCATATTCATCCCACGTATGTGATGGTGTTAAACCCTCTACACGTATTGATCAGCCTGGTGTCTGTCTGTCTGACTGTCTGTCTGAGTGTCTGGTGACTGTCTGTCTGACTGTCTATCTGGTGTCTGTCTGTCTGTCTGTCTGTCTGTCTGTCTGTCTGTCTGTCTGTCTGTCTGTCTGTCTGTCTGTCTGACTGTCTATCTGGTGTCTGTCTGTCTGTCTGTCTGACTGTCTAGTGACTGTCTGTCTGTCTGAACGGCTGCTCTGACTGTCTGCCTGTCTGTCTGAACAGCTGCTCTGACTACAGTGTAATTAAATACGAGGGTGGGGATGGATAGCACTGACAGCCTGGAGTGGGAAACAGTTGTTGAGATGAGAACACCCAGTTTGGAACACCTAGGCTCTGTTCCAATATTCCCAATAGCATAGTACTTAGAATGAAGCAATGTATTGGATAGCATTCAGAGTGGTCTGAATGTATTTTGAAATTTCTGTTTATGTGAGAATGACTGGGGTGTGGAGTGTTTACTGGTCAGGTTTTACATTGTCAGGAAAAACTCCTGGCTCTAGGAATGACACGTATTGTCGTGGCTTGGTCGTAATCTACAGCTTTTTGAGACATGTGACTAATGCACAACTGTGCATTTTACACCATTGTTAAGTTGTGAGATAAAGCTAAGTGTTAAACCAGATCTTAATGGCTTTTGGTTTCTGACTCAGCACGACAACAAAAACCAACGTTAAACTTTACAAGACCATCTGTTTCAACAAGCAGGACGGCACAGACAGACAAAGCTGAAATTAAGAGTTATCCGCTATTAAATCAAACAACAAAAACATATCACAGAGAATTTGTCATTCTCTGTATCACAACTGAGTAAAAAACTGAACATTCACCTCCAAAGTCTTTGGGGAGAGTCTGAGCGGAATACTAACTAGGGATCATGAATTTTCGGGGTACGAGGGACGCTACATTTAGGATGGAAGTACTGTATATTTCAGCCCAAACTGCTGACATCAGTGCGAGGGGAATTGTGGTAGCCGTCATGAGTGTGGTTGCATACTAGATGTGATGGCAATGTAGGAAACGAGTGGACCAGGCCATTCCAATGCCCTTTGATACACTACATTACCCACGATCCATTTGAGTGAGACGGGAACCCAATCTCTGATGCCTCGCATCACACATTGAGGTGGGCGGCTGTCGTGCTGATATACACCCGTATAAATATACACATATAAATACACACAAACAAGCATGCATGCACACAAACACATGTGATTGCACAAGTAGACACACATGCACATGCATGCACATAAACCCACTCTAGCATGCGTAAGCCTTTTTCATGGGCCGTTTCTTTTCACTTGATCTTGGGGAGATGATGATGATCTCCGTTTTGTCATTTTAATTCGTAATCGCTCCGAGTGCGTCCATCCCTAGCCAAGGATACTATCAGGGAGAGGGAGAGAGGGGATAGGGAGAGGGAAAGAAAGGGAGAGAGAAAGAGCAACAGAGCGAGAGAGGGGGAGGGCGAGCAAGGGAGAGCGAGGGAAAGGGAGAGGCAAATAGAGTAGGAATGGAGGCAGTAGAGGTAAAAAAGGGAGTATTGTTTCACGACTGAGAGAGCAACACGCTCGGGTCATTTTCAATACTCTCTGTGTCATGGGCATTTATTCCTCCTATACCGCCTATACCTCTGCCTCTCTCTCTCTCCTTCCCTCTCTCCTTCCCTCTCTCCCTCTTGCTCTCATATCCCTCCCATTTCCCTTTACCTCTGCCCCTCTCTCTCTCTCTCTCTCTCTCTCTCTCCCTCCCTCTCCTAACTCTTCTATTTTCTGTACATCTCTCTCTCTCTGTACCATTCTCTCTCCCTCTTTTTCTCCCCCTTTCTCTCTCTCTCCATCTGTCATACCTCTCCTATTCCTCTGTCAAAGGATAATGTCTCTGACCTTCCAGTCCTCATCTCTCTGACAGCTCCCACAATCTTCTGCAATGAACAGTGCAATTATGAATCTTTACAATGAAAACTCCTTTACATTCCATCCATTTGATAGATGATTGTAGAGTAGCTGTCTTAGGAAACACAAGCTTTGGCGTCATGCTCCCTGACAGGCCTTGCAGGTCAATGCCAAAGTCTGCTCTTTCTTAGAGTTACAGTTTCAGTGGAAAGTTTGACATATGTATGAATTATAATTATGTACTGTATGTGGCTTGAGTTTCCCACACACTCCCACGTACGCATACGCATACGCACACGCGCACACGCACACAAACTCTCTCTCTACCAACACACACACTTTCTACCCACTCACACACTTTTCACACACACACTAAATCTCTCCTCATTAAAGTCCTGTTATGAAACAGACAGGCTCCGACTAGGCTAGCAGGCCAGTGAGACAGGAAAAGGAACAGCAGGTATAAGTTGGAGCAGTGAGCCTAGCCCTGTCCATCAGCAAACCCAGCAGAGAGGACATAACGGGGGCGAGACAGGAAGTATGACCCTCCTGCCCTCTACAGATAAGGCTGCTCGAGTTCCACAGCTTCTCAAGTGTTAAGTATCATTGATTGTGCTTGAAATGCTGATGATCTGTGTTGTGTGTGTGTTTTCAAGAAAGAGCGAGAGCGAGAGCGAGAGCGAGAGCGAGAGAGAGAGAGAGAGAGAGAGAGAGAGAGAGAGAGAGAGAGAGAGAGAGAGAGAGAGAGAGAGAGGATATAAGAGGATATAAGAACAAAACGTGTGTGTTCTGTGAAGGCATCACAACTAACTCTGCAGGGCAAAGGCTCACAAATGCATGCACGTTTGCAAGCACACACACACACACACACACACACACACACGTTTTGTTCTTATATCCTCTTGTGGACCTAAAATTGATTTCCATTCAAAATCCACCTAGGGACCCTCAACCTAACCCTAACTCTTACCCTAAACTCAACCCTAACCTTAACCTTAACCCATAACCCTAAGGACGACAGCGACAGTGCGACTCTGGTGGCACGAAGGGACAGTACACCACACGTCGTAGTCAACGCTCTTTTGGGCCTGGAGGCGGCAGGCAGGGCACTCTCGCATCACCCCAGGTATCGAACACCCACACTCGTTCAGAGCCCTCTGCTGCACACTGTACTCTACCTATCCACTTTCACGATCACATGGTAGTTCCCCAGTGTAAGGCGCTAGTCGATTCAGGAGCAGCTGGGAACTTTATGGAAAGGGCATTCTCACGCCGTCAAGGCATTTCATTGGTTCCCCTATCCATTCCATTCCCCATCAGAGCACTTGATAGTCGACCATTAGGGTCCGGGTTTGTAAAGGAAGTCACTGTACCAGTCACCATGATCACCCAGGAGACTCATTGTGAGCAGGTTACTTTTTCGATTATTGAGTCTCCTGCTTTCCCTGTGGTATTAGGTATCCCTTGGCTGGCACTCCACAACCCCACCTTCTCATGGCTGCAGAGGGTTCTCACAGGGTGGTCGCGAGAGTGTCAGGGTAGGTGTCTAGGTGTTTCCGTTGGTGCAACCACGGTGGAAAGCCAAGGCAGATGCGTCCGAGGTAGGGATAGGCGCTGTCCTGTCTCAACGCTCGGGCACGCCACCCAAGCTCCGCCCTTGTGCCTTCTTCTCAAAGAAGCTCAGCCCGGCGGAGCAGAACTACGATGTTGGTGATCGGGAGCTGTTGGCTCTTGTCCGAGCTTTGACCGTGTGGAGGCATTGGCTCGAATGGGCGAAACACCCTTTCCTCGTCTGGACGGACCACCGTAACCTGGAGTACATCCGGGCAGTGAGGAGGCTGAATCCTCGCCAGGCCGGGTGGGCCCTATTCTTCACCCGGTTTGATTTTACACTGTCATACATTCCGGGTATGAAGAACGTGAAGGCAGACGCACTGTCCCGGCTGTATGACACAGAGGAGAGGCCCAGAGACAACACCCCCATACTCCACGCCTCCTGCATTGTGGCACCGGTAGTATGGGTGATGGAGCAGGCATTACGCACAGATCCATCACCACCTCAGTGTCCAGCTAGGCTGTGGTACGTGCCTGCTCTTATCTGTGATTGTCTGATCTACTGGGCACACACGTCACCCACCTCTGGTCACCCAGGTATCGGTTGTATAGTGCGCTGCCTGACCGGAAAGTACTGGTGGCCTACCTTGGCTAAGGACGTGAGGGTGTACATCTCCTCCTGCTCTGTGTGTGCCCAGAGTAAGGCACCTAGGCACCTCCCAGCGGGTAAGTTACAACCTTTACCAGTTCCACAACGACCATGGTCTCACCTAAGTGTTGATTTCTTGACTGATCTTCCCCACTCCCAAGGTAACACCACCATCCTGGTCGTTGTGGACCGCTTTTCCAAGTCCTGCCGCCTCCTTCCTCTGCCCGGTCTCCCCACAGCCCTGCAAACTGCAGAGGCCCTGTTTACTCACGTCTTCCGGCACTACAGGGTACCAGAGGATATAGTGTCCGACCGAGGTCCCCAGTTCACGTCCAAGGTCTGGAAGGTGTTCATGGAACATCTGGGGGTCTCGGTCAGCCTGACCTCTGGGTTCCACCCCGAGTCAAATGGGCAGGTGGAACGGGTAAATCAGGATGTGGGTAGGTTCCTGCGGTCCTACTGCCAGGACCGGCCGGAGGAGTGGTCTGTGTTCTTGCCATGGGCAGAATATGCCCAGAACTCTCTCCGCCACTCCTCTACTAACCTAATGCCATTCCAATGTGTTTTAGTTTACTAACCGGTTCTGGCACCGTGGCACCAGAGCCAGACCGAGGCTCCTGCGGTGGATGACTGGTTTCGGCGCGTGGAGGAGACGTGGGACGCTGCCCACATTCACCTCCAGCACGCCGTGCGTCGTCAGAAGGCCAACGCTGACCGCCACCGCAGTGAGGCCCTGGTCTTCGTACCGGGGGATCGGGTCTGGCTCTCGACCCGGAATCTGCCCCTCCGCCTGCCCTGCCGGAAGCTGAGCCCACCGTTTGTGGGGCCGTTCAAAGTCCTGAGGAGAATCAACAAGGTCACTTATAGGTTATTACTTCCCCCTGATTACCATATTAACCCCTCGTTTCATGTGTCTCTCCTCAGGCCGGTGGTGGTTGGTCTGCTCCAGGAGTCTGAGGTGCAGGAGGTTCCTCCACCTCCCGTGGAAAACGAGGGGGCCCCGGCGTACTCTGTCCGTTCCATCCTGGCTTCGAGGCGTCGGGTGGGGGGCCTTCAGTACCTTGTGGAGTGGGAGGGGTACGGTTCGGAGGAACGGTGCTGGGTCCCGGTGAGGGATATCCTCGATCCCTTCCTGTTGCTGGATTTCCACCATCGCCATCCGGCTCGCCCTGCTCCGTGTCCTCCTGGCCGTCCCCGAGGCCGGGGTCGGCGCGCTGCTGGAGCTGCACGTCAAGGGGGGGTACTGTCACAACTTCCGCCGAGGCTGCCTCCCCTCCTTGTTCGGGCAGGCTTCGGCGTTCGTCGTCTCCGGCTTACGAGCCACTGCCGCCACATATATCATCATTCCATTTGTCTTGTCTTGTTAATTACACACACCTGGTTCTTATCCCCTCATTAGTCCAAGTATAAGTGTTCCCTCTGCCCCCCTTGTCCTTGTGGGTGATTGTTTATTTGTGAGAGTAGTGTAGCTCGGTAGAGCTACTCGTACCTTGTTATTGACGGGGTAGATATTTCCGCTGTGCCTGTTATTGTTGGAGCTACCGTAACCTTGTATTGCCAGGGTAGATTTTCCCCTGTGCCTGTTTCATTTGTCGCTATCCAGCGCTATTTGTGTACGACGGAATAAACTCTGCATTCGGTGATTACCCTTCTGCGCCTGACTCCTTCTATCACACTCATCACAGTCAGACATTGGTCAATTGTCTCCTATGACAATAATGTACACAGCTTGTTGGCATACAGAGAAACCAAAGTATCTATAAATCATAACTTTCATGTAATAACATCGGTGGTTTTGATATGGAACCTAAGATTACATAGTTAGTCTAGCTGGTAATAACAATACCAGTTCGACTTTTTGCTCATTACCAAACCCAATGATTTGTTACCAAGTACTTAGAGCAATTATTTGAAGTATGGTGAGAGAGTAGTTCATGTTTACACATCCTTCATCAGTGGGCTAAATACCAAAATGCCAAATAACAGATGAAAAAGGTCTGCACAATGAAATGTTACTGTTACCCATATCAGTCCAATCAGAGCAGGAATATAGGCCAACCCTCACTGGAGGGAAAGTACAAAAGCTGTTTAAATAAACATTTATGCAAATGTATGCACACTCTATAGTTACTCCATAAAGTAAATACTTCAATAACGGCGCTATATCTGTCATTACTATTTGTAGAGTTGACTACGCGACAGTTTGATTGCATGTAAATGTCAGAGGAAATTGCTTTGAATCCAACCGAATCTCAACCCATAAAAGTATAATATTTGTGGTGTTGCTAGAATGCAATTACAATCATTTTGAGTGTGATTATGCAGTTAGTGCAACAAAGTGCCAGTGGCATTTGCGTTAGGGCTATCTGATAAATCCCTTAGATTGTCTTTGGGCTGGAAATATGGCAGGATAATAGCTAATGCATATTCTAATTAATAAATCTTGAGCCTCGGAATGTAAACAACTTAACTCAACATAACGTCTCACATTACATGACACAGTGTAGGTAGAACTAGATGGTTTAGAATAGGTTACTTTAAGTGATTAAATGGTTTCATTGCCTCCCTCCTATATGGGGAATTTTAGTGAGTCAAGGCCGGACTACATAACATAAACTCAGTTCATCAACCCTACCCACACTACCCAAGGCTGCAAACAATATGCATTGTGGCAGATGTGTAGGTGTTGGGACTCGGTATAGGACAGTGTGTGAAAAAAGAGAAGAGACTAATGGAGGGAGGGAGGGAGGGAGGGAGGGAGGGAGGGAGGGAGGGAGGGAGGGAGGGAGGGAGGGAAAAATGAGAGAGAGAAAGGCAGAGTGAAAAGGAGAGAGATGACCGGAGAGATTGAGAAAGGGCAAAGCATGAGGAGTAGAGTATGTGTGTGTGGGAGAGGGAGAGTGAGCGACAGAGAGAAAGTGAGAGCTCGGCCCTCAACAACAGTCCCAGGACAGTGGCCCTGACCGTTGGCCAGGTTGTCAGGCCAGCAGAGCGTCGCCATGGACACACACACACACACAGCTAGGATTGGCAGCCAACGCCTGGAACTTGTCATAATGAGCTCCTTCAGTGTGCCATAAAGCTGCTTATATTCGGCTTCAAGGCCTTTGCTGCCATATTGGGGCCCCGGTTGAACGAACATTTGCTTCATTTACAAGGACGCTTATGATGGACTTGGTAATGCTATGGCTGATCCAGCCACAGCCCTGACACGGCTCTCTACACATAGCCTTGAGGAGCCATAATACAGGCACACAGCATGTCTGTTTCAATACGCTTTCTCTGCGGCGGCTCTGCATGAGCCGATGGTCATCAGTCATCATCAAGGATAACAACATCAGGGAAACAGTGGACAGTGAATGGAGAGAGGGAACAAGAGAGAGAAAAGAGGGAGGGAGAAAGAGAGTGTGCATGTGTGACAGAGAGAGACATAGACCACACTGAGAGACAGAGAAAGAGAACGAGAGAGAGCGAGAGAGAAAGAGAGAGCAAAAGAAAGCGAGAGAGAGCGAAAGAAAGAGAGAGAGAGCAAAAGAAAGAGAGAAAAGAGGAGAGAGCTGGTCGACTCGTAGGAAACACTATTAAGAGTAATGAATGTCAGTGTGCCTTTCCTCTCCTGACGATCCAGGTGCCTTTGCCAATTATCCTGACAGACAGAGGTCTGATTCATCTCCTCTGCCACCTGGGGATGCTCTCCAGCTCAATGCCTCGTTAGAGGAGAGAGTACAGGGACCAAGGCCACTCTCTCTACCACAGACCAATGGAGAGACAGGAACTAGAGAGCCAGAGAGAGTGAGGCAAAGATGGTCACTCTCTACCACAGACCAATGGAGAGAGGAGAGACTAGAGAGTGAGGCAAAGATGGTCCCTCCCTACTACAGACCAGTGGAAACAATGGAGAGACATTGTGGCGAAATCCTGCACGGCGCCTTCACCGTGTGCTGCCACTTTAAGAGAACCACCAGCTGTCAGGGAGGAAGATGTAAATATGGCTCTTCCGTCTCTATGTGGGAGTCTCATTTGGCGCGGCAGTTTTCTCTCTGTGTGCAAGTCTTTGCAGTAGTCTTGTTTGTTTTCGGCGTGCTTAGTTGTGAAAGTTTTAAGTCAGATCGACGGTGTACCGCTTTATCAAATAAAATAAAATACAATTGTATTGGCCACATGCGCTGAATACAACAGGTGCAGACATTACAGTGAAATGCTTACTTACAGCCCTTAACCAACATTGCATTTATTTTTAATAAAAAAATGTTAAATAAAACAACAACAAAAAAGTGTTGAGAAAAAAAGAGCAGAAGTAAAATAAAATAACAGTAGGGAGGCTATATATACAGGGGGGGTACCGGTGCAGAGCTAATTGAGGTAGTTGAAGTAATATGTACATGTGGGTAGAGTTAAAGTGACTATGCATAAATAATTAACAGAGTAGCAGCAGCGTAAAAAGATGGGGTGGGGGTGGGGGGCAGTGCAAATAGTCCGGGTAGCCATGATTAGCTGTTCAGGAGTCTTATGGCTTGGGGGTAGAAGCTGTTGAGAAGTCTTTTGGACCTAGACTTGGCACTCCGGTACCGCTTGCCGTGCGATAGCAGAGAGAACAGTCTATGACTAGGGTGGCTGGAGTCTTTGACAATTTTGAGGGCCTTCCTCTGACACCGCCTGGTATAGAGGTCCTGGATGGCAGGAAGCTTGGCCCCAGTGATGTACTGGGCCGTACGCACTACCCTCTCACGCTTTACTACGTGTTTGGGACAACGGCGATCTGACTTAAAACTTTCTCAACTACTGGCTATCTGGCAAACAGGCTTCAGTCTAGGCAGTCTCTTCTGCTGATGTGTGTGTGTGTCTGGTAGCGGTACTCTATCCTACTCTTTTCATATCGGCAGGGGTAATACCTGCCTGACGCCCGAACAAAAATCTTTATCTTTACCCCTCTCTAACAACACCGCTACAACATGGACTTGTGTACAGAGTAGATATAATAGAGAAGAGGTGGCTACTCTCTACTAGACCAATGGAGAGACTGTGTCTTCCGTCTGTGTTGTCAGTCTTGCTTTCTTTTTTTTATCCCTGCCCCACACGAGACCTTTTGTCATTGTGAATAAGAATTTGTTCTTAATTGACCTGCCTGGTAAAATATACAGTTGAAGTTGGAAGTTTACATACACTTAGTTTGGAGTCATTAAAACTAGTTTTTCAACCACTCCACACATTTCTTGTTAACAAACTACAGTTTTGGCAAGTCGGTTAGGACATCTACTTTGTGCATGACACAAGTAATTTTTCCAACAATTGTTTACAGACAGATTATTTCACTTAGAATTCACTGTATCACAATTCCAGTGGGTCAGAAGTTTACATACACTAAGTTGACTGTGCCTTTAAACAGCTTGGAAAATTCCAGAAAATGATGTCATGGCTTTAGAAGCTTCTGATAGGCTAATTACATTTTACTCATTTAGCAGACGCTGTTATCCAAAGCAACTTACAGTTAAGTGAGTGCATACATTTTCATACTGGCCCCCCGTGGGAATCGAACCCACAACCGTGGCGTTGCAAAAACAAAGCTCTACCAACTGAGCTACATCCCTGCCGGCCATTCCCTCCCCTACATTGGACGATGCTGGCTAATTGTGTGCCTCTCCATGGGTCTCCCGGTCGCGGCCGGCTATGACAGAGTCTGGATTCGAACCAGGATCTCTAGTGGCACACCTGGCACTGTGATGCAGTGCCTTACACCACTGCGCCACTCGGGAGACTCAACTCAACTCAATAATTGACATCATTTGAGGCAATTGGAGGTGTACCTGTGGCTGTATTTCAAGGCCTACCTTCAAACTCAGTGCCTCTTTGCTTGACATCATGGGAAAATCAAAAGAAATCAGCCAATACCTCAGAATATTTTTTTGGGACCTCCACAAATCTGGTTCATCCTTGGGAGCAATTTCCAAACGCATGAATGTACCATGTTCATCTGTACAAACAATAGTACGCAAATATAAACACCATGGGACCACACAGCCGTCATACCGCTCAGGAAGGAGACGCGTTCTGTCTCCTAGAGATGAACGTACTTTGGTGCGAAAAGTGCAAATCAATCCCAGAACAACAGCAAAGGACCTTGTGAAGATGCTGGAGGAAACAGGTACAAAAGTATCTATATCCACAGTAAAATGGGTCCTATATCGACATAACCTGAAAGGCTGCTCAGCAAGGAAGAAGCCACTGCTCCAAAACCACCATAAAAAAGCCAGACTAAGGTTTGCAACTGCACATGGGGACAACAATTGTACTTTTTGGAGAAATGTCCTCTGGTCTGATTAAACAAAAATAGAACTGTTTGGCCATAATGACCATCGTTATGTTTGGAGGAAAAAGGGGGTAGCTTGCAAGCCGAAGAACACCATCCCAACCGTGAAGAACGGGGGTGGCATCATGCTGTGGGGTGCTTTGCAGCAGGAGGGACTGGTGCACTTCACAAAATAGATGGCATCATGAGGAAGGAAAATTATGTGGATATATTGAAGCAACATATCAAGACATCAGTCAGGAAGTTAAAGCTTGGTCGCAAATGGGTCTTCCAAATGGACAATGACCCCAAGCATACTTCCAAAGTTGTGGCAAAATGGCTTAAGGACAACAAAGTCAAGGTAATGGAGTGGCCATTACAAAGCCCTGACCTCAATCCTATAGAACATTTGTGGACAGAACTGAAAAAGCGTGTGCGAGCAAGGAGGCCTACAAACCTGACTCAGTTACACCAGCTCTGTCAGGAGGAATGGGCCAAATTTCACCCAACTTATTGTGGGAAGCTTGTGGAAGGCTCCTGAAACGTTTGACCCAAGTTAAACAATTTAAAGGGAATGCTACCAAATACTAATTGAGTGTATGTAAACTTCTGACCCACTGGGAATGTAATGAAAGAAATAAAAGCTGAAATAAATAATTCTCTCTACTATTATTCTGACATTTCACATTCTTAAAATAAAGTGGTGATCCTAACTGACAAAGACAGGGAATTATTACTAGGATTAAATGTCAGGAATTGTGAAAAACTGAGTTTAAATGTATTTGGCTAAGGTGTATGTAAACTTCCGACTTCAACTGTAGGTTAAATAAGACTATAGACTAGAGAGAGAGAGAGACGAAAGTGAGACAGAGATGGCCACTCTCAACCAGTGATCAATAGTGATGCTAGAGCGCAGAGAGAGAAAGAAGAGTGAGGTAGAAGTGGTCACACTCTACAGACCAATGGAGAGACCAGACCAGAGTGTGATGAGTGTGATAGTCAAGCGCAGGAGGGTGTTCACCGAATACAGAGTTTATTCCGTTGTACACAATTGCGCTGGATAGCAACAACAGAAAACAGGCACAGGGGAAACCATCTACCCTGGCAATACAATGTACGGGTAGCTCCAACAATATACAGGCACAGGGGATAAATCTACCCCAGCAATACAAGGTACGAGTAGCTCCACCAAGCTACACTACTCTCACAAATAAACAATCACCCACAATGACAAGGGGGCAGAGGGAACACTTATACACATACTAATGAGGGGATAAGAACCAGGTGTGTGTAATTGACAAGACAAGATAAATGGAATGATGATATATGAAGCGGCAGTGGCTAGTAAGCCGGTGACGATGAAGGCCGAAGCCTGCCCGAACAAGGAGGGGAGGCAGCCTCGGCGGCAGTCGTGACAGTACCCCCCCCACCCCCCCTTTGACGCGCAGCTCCAGCCTCGGGGATGGCCAGGAGGATGCGGAGCAGGGCGAGCCGGATGGCGACGGTGGAAATCCCGCAACAGGGAAGGATCGAGGATATCCCTCACCGGGACCCAGCACCGTTCCTCCGGACCGTACCCCTCCCACTCCACGAGGTACTGAAGGCCCCCCACCCGACACCTCAAATCCAGGATGGAACGGACAGAGTACGCCAGGACCCCCTCGATGTCCAGAGGAGGTGGAGGAACCTCCCGTACCTCAGACTCCTGGAGCGGACCAGCCACCACCGGCCTGAGGAGAGACACATGTAACGAGGGGTTAATACGGTAATCAGGGGGAAGTAATAACCTATAAGGGACCTTGTTGATTCTCCTCAGGACTTTGAACGGCCCCACAAACCGCGGGCTCAGCTTCCGGCAAGGCAGACGGAGGGGCAGATTCCGGGTCGAGAGCCAGACCCGATCCCCCGGTACGAATACCGGGGCCTCACTGCGGTGGCGGTCAGTGTTGACCTTCTGACGACGCACGGCACGCTGGAGGTGAACGTGGGCAGCGTCCCACGTCTCCTCCGCGTGCCGAAACCAGTCATCCACTGCAGGAGCCTCGGTCTGGCTCTGGTGCCACGGTGCTAGAACCCGTTGGTAACCTAAAACATATTGGAATGGCGTTAGGTTAGTAGAGGAGTGGCGGAGAGAGTTCTGGGCATATTCTGCCCATGGCAAGAACACCGACCACTCCCCCGGCCGGTCCTCTGGTACCCCGTAGTGCTGGAAGACGTGAGTAAACAGGGCCTCCGCAGTTTTCAGGGCCGTGGGGAGACCAGGCAGAGGAAGGAGGCGGCAGGACTTGGAAAAGCGGTCCACAACGACCAGGATGGTGGTGTTACCTTGGGAGAGGGGAAGATCAGTCAAGAAATCAACACTTAGGTGAGACCATGGTCGTTGTGAAACTGGTAAAGGTTGTAACTTACCCGCTGGGAGGTGCCTAGGTGCCTTACTCTGGGCACACACCGAGCAGGAGGAGACGTACACCCTCACGTCCTTAGCCAAGGTAGGCCACCAGCACTTTCCGGTCAGACAGCGCACTGTACAACCGATACCTGGGTGACCAGAGGAGGGTGACGTGTGTGCCCAGTAGATCAGACAATCATGGATAAGAGCAGGCACGTACCGCAGCCCAGCTGGACACTGAGGTGGAGATAGATCTGTGCGTAATGCCTGCTCTATTTCCGCGTCCATCGCCCATACTACCGGCGCCACAATGCAGGAGGCGTGGAGTATGGGGGTGTTGTCTCTGGGCCTCTCCTCTGTGTCATACAGCCAGGACAGTGTGTCTGCCTTCACGTTCTTCGTACCCAGAATGTATGACAGTGTAAAATCAAACCGGGTGAAGAATAGGGCCCACCTGGCCTGGCGAGGATTCAGCCTTCTCCCTGCCCGGATGTACTCCAGGTTACGGTGGTCCGTCCAGACGAGGAAAGGGTGTTTCGCCTCTTCGAGCCAATGCCTCCACATGGTCAAAGCACGGACACCAGCCAACAGCTCCCGATCACCAACATCGTAGTTCTGCTCTGCCGGGCTAAGCTTCAGGCACAGGTGCGGAGCTTGGGTGGCGTGCCCGGGCGTTGAGATAGGACAGCGCCTATCCCTACCTCGGACGCATCCACCTCCACTATGAACGGTAGTGATGGATCGGGGTGGGCCAGTACCGGGGCTGAGGTGAAGAGACGCCGCAGTTTACTGAAGGCCAGGTCAGCCTTAGCAGACCAGCGGAGCCAGGACGGCCCACCCTTCAACAGGGATGTAATGGGAGCTGCGACCTTGCCAAAGCCCTGGATAAACCTCCGATAGTAGTTGGCGAAGCCAAGGAAGCGCAGCACCTCCTTAACCGTGGTTGGAGTCGGCCAATTACGCACGGCTGAAATGCGATCTCCCTCCATCTCCACACCTGAGGTGGTAATGCGGTATCCGAGGAAGGAGACGGACTGCTGGAAAAACATACACTTCTCTGCCTTGGCATAAAGGTCATTTTCCAACAGTTGGGACAGTACTTTGCGAACCAGGGACACATGCTCGGCGCGCGTGGCGGAATACACCAGGATGTCATCGATGTAGACCACTACACCGCGACCAAGCATGTCCCAAAACATCTCGTTCACAAAGGACTGGAAGACGGATGGAGCATTCATCAAACCATAGGGCATCACCAGGTATTCATAATGCCCCGTGGTTGTACTGAATGCTGTCTTCCACTCATCCCCCTCCCAAACACGCACCAGGTTGTATGCACTCCTGAGATCTAATTTGGTGAAGAAGCGCGCCCCATGCATTGACTCAATCACTGAAGGAATGAGGGGGAGAGGATAACTAAATCTTATCGTCTCCTTGTTCAGTGATCGATAATCAATGCACGGGCGCAGACCGTCATCTTTCTTCTTCACAAAGAAGAAACTCGAGGAGGCAGGTGAAGTGGAGGGACGTATATATCCCTGGCCTAGGGACTCGGTGACGTATGTTTCCATAGCTTCCGTTTCAGCTTGCGACAGGGGGTACACATGACTCCTGGGAGGTACAGCGTCTACCCAAAGGTTTATCGCGCCATCCCCCGCCCGATGAGGTGGTCATTTTGTCGCCTGCGTCTTAGAAAACGCGTGCGCCAAATCTAGGTATTCGGGGGGAATGCACATGGTGGAGGTACCGTCTGGACTTTCCACTGTGGTTGCACCAACGGAAACACATAGACACCTACCCTGACACTCTCGCAACCACCCCATGAGAACCCTATGCGGCCATGAGAAGGTGGGGTTGTGGAGTGCTAGCCAAGGGATACCTAATACCACAGGGAAAGCAGGAGACTCAATAATTGAAAAAGTAACAATGAGTCTCCTGGGTGATCATGGTGACTGGTACAGTAACTTCCTTAACAAACCCGGACCCTAATGGTCAACTATCAAGTGCTCTGATGGGGAGTGGAATGGATAGGGGAACCAATGAATGCCTTGATGGCGTGAGAATGCCCTGTCCATAAAGTTCCCAGCTGCTCCTGAATCGACTAGCGCCTTACACTGGGGAACTACCATGTGATCGGGAAAGTAGATAGGTAGGGTACAGTGCGCAGCAGAGGGCTCTGAACAAGTGTGGTTGACGACGACGTGTGGTGTACTGTCCCTTCGTGTCACCAGAGTGGCACTGTCGCTGTCGTCCTCCGCTCTCTCGGACGGCGGCTCCACCCAGCTCTATCAGCTCGGGATCCGAGTCGCCCGGGGTGGAAACGGGCAGACCCCTACCAGTACGTCCTCTAGCTGCCATCAGGTTGTCCAAACGGATGGCCATGTCTAACAGTTGCGTGAAGACAACATGGTGTCCCGGCAGGCTAGCTCCTGTTGGACGTCCTCCCGCAGATGGCACCAGAAATGGTTGATCAGGGCCCGCTCGTTCCACCCGGTCCCCGCTGCAAGAGTCCGAAACTCCAACGCGAAGTCCTACGCGGTCCTCGTCACCTGCCGCTCGCCCGCCTCTCGACCTTCGGGCGGGTGATCGAAGACAGCCCGAAAGAGGCGAGCAAACTCCCCGTAGTTCTCCAATGCGGATCCTCCTTTGCTCCAAAACGCGTTGGCCTACTCCAGGACTTTCTCAGAGAGGACGGAAACGAGGACGGACACCTTCTCCCACTCCGATGGAGCCGGCCTGATGCTGGTGAAGTAGCGCTCCAGTTGGAGGAGGAATCCTTGGCAGAGCACCGCCGTCCCGTCGAACGCCCGTGGTCGGGATATCTGGATCCCTCCGGGTGCTGGGGTGTAGGTGGCTGAATCCGGTTGGCCAGCTGGTCTCGACAGATCGGGTCCTCTCCTCTCCAGGCGTTGGACGACCTGAAGAACCCAATCCATCGCTTCCCCCAAGCTGGCCAGCATCGTGGAATGCTCCTGGACCCGTGCCACGACTTCAGGCATGCACTCCTCTCCCGCTGACTCGATAGCGGGTGGGTGATTCTGTGATGAGTGTGAGAGAAGGAGTCAGGCGCAGGAGGATATATCACCGAATACAGAGTTTATTCCGTCGTACACAATTGCGCTGGATAGCGACAACAGAAAACAGGCACAGGGGAAACCATCTACCCTGGCAATACAAGGTACGGGTAGCTCCAACAATATACAGGCACAGGGGATAAATCTACCCCAGCAATACAAGGTACGAGTAGCTCCACCGAGCTACACTACTCTCACAAATAAACAATCACCCACAAGGACAAGGGGGTAGAGGGAACACTTATACACTGACTAATGAGGGGATAAGAACCAGGTGTGTGTAATTGACAAGACAAATGTAATGATGATATATGGAGCGGCAGTGGCTAGTAAGCCGGTGACGACGAAAGCCTGCCCAAACAAGGAGGGGAGGCAGCCTCGGCGGAAGCCGAGACACAGAGAGACAGTAGAGTGAGGCAGAGATCGTCACTCTCTAGTTACAAAGAGCCAAGAGACTAGAAGAGAGACATTCCTAGCCAACAATTAGCCTAGCATGCCAGGCTAATCTATGCCATCTATGCCACTGACAGTGAATAAAACTACCCCTATCAATTTCACCAGCAGCTTGAGACATTGTGATAATGAGGCATTAACCAAACCATCCCCTTCTTGTTTGTTTCCTGTCTCGGGTGAAGGATGTTATGGGTATAAGGCCTCCATTTTAAATCAAGGCCACAATAAGGAAATTAAAGGGGCTTTTGTTCAGTCTGGCATTGTTAGGATAAATTAAGAGATAATTAGGGCATCATCCAGCCCCCATAATGCGCGCAAACCTTTTGTCAACACTACACAGTGAGTTAATTGCACACAAAATATTCATAAACGTCTGGCCTCCTAACACCGAAAAGGGAAGTAAATTAATATACCTATACATCAAAACACTAATGAATATTCAGAGCCTGGGGGTGTGGAAAATAAATGATTACGGTTTCACAACACTTTGCTGAATTAATTTCGAGAGTGCTTTTTCACCTAAAACGAACAATAAATTGCATAGCTAATGAAGCACCAAGGAAATGTACAGTATACAGCACCTAATTTCTAATCATGGTAGAGATAGAGGCTAGAGAGGCTGAGCTTTAGAGTAAAGCACAAACATGCACATCTCTAAACAAATCAATTCCCAGTTTGTTCAGTGCATTAAGGGAGTTCATTAAAAGGTAAATTGTTTGAAGCTTTGTGTTGCTTAACGATATTTTAAAGCCCACGGAACACACTCTCTCAACGTATTGAATAAAACTAAATTGAACCTTCAATTGTTAAGCCACACTAGCACTTTTAACATGACAGCCAGGCTCTGTAGAATGGAGTACTTGGTTTTGAACACCATGAAAAACATTGTGTTCATGTCCAACCTTGACTACAGCAATGATCTAAAGACAACCTTTTGGCAAATTCTGATTGGAATGACAGAATTGTCATTTTTCAAATAGCTCCAAATGCAATTTGTCTCCTTCATATGGATCCCTCTGCCGTGTTTGTTTCAGAGTAGAACTGTCCTATCCTGCTAAAGGAAATGACAGAGAATGACTCATACTGCCTAAATAGCAAACTATTAAGAAACAGGGGTTTTATCACACTGGCATCCCCACTGGATTTGTCCTAGTACCGTAACCTTTTTCTACTTACTAAATTACCTTTGAACATACTTTGGAATCATTGCTTTCAATGTAAAAGTGATAGTTCACCAAAAAATGTCAGACCTCAATAGTGGTCTAATGTTGAGATGAGTACACATAACATGATGTCTGTAGTGTAGATCCAGCTATATGGCTCAAACCCAATGAATGGGAATTGACAGGCACCATCAACTCATCTCAACACCAGAACATCTCAACACTGTGTGAAAATGTCTGACAAACTTTGATTTTGTATTGAACTACCACTTTAATGCTACAGTAATGTAAGTAAACATACACTACTTTTTATCATTGCATTCCTGATGACTATTTGTGAGTGGTTTGCGTAGCTCTAAAGAAGATTGACGAGAAAGCAGCTCTCAAACTCAATTAAGAAGAGTCATGACGATGTTCATTAACCTGTAGACATCTCGTCTGCCACTTGATCATTCCAGTGTAGAGTTTGATGGCTTTAAATGCTTCCAAAGAAGCACTTCACCCATCACTCACGATTCCACCTAGTCATTCGAGACACTCATTAAAGGCAATTAAAGTGTCATTTTCCCCTCCCTGCATCAATTAAGCCTATGGCTCGCATTCTCAACGAAAAGTTTGTACGTTCTGTATCTGTACACAACGGTGTAATACAATGCATCATCTCTGACCCTGTACAGTAGCATAGGACACTAAAAGAACACTTGTTAGCCAGTTTCTTATTTTTGATCTTCTCGGGTTATACATCAGTCTATATTTGGAAGGCACCTTCTTTTCATAAACATTCTGAAGCAGAGTCCCTGTAGTGAAAGCTCATAGAACCCGGAGACCGGCTGCGAACATTATGTTCACAAACCCCATTGATTTAATAGAGAAACCATTATGAGATGTTATCAAAGAAACCTGCCGCTGTGATTTCACCATTTCAACATAATTCACAATAATAATTACCTCACAAACTTAAACTGTGTCAGTTACTGTTAATTGCAGTGTTGCTGGAGTGATGGTGGATTATCACAGATTCCGCCACCTTGGTGTCACGTTGCTGTGGATTGGTGTGGTGTAGAATCAGGCGCAGGAAGCAGAGGATAAGTCCAACAAGACTTTACTAGAGCACACAAAAAATTATCCAAACAGCCCGGAGGCAAAAAGACGCATACAGGCGTAAAATAGCGAGCGCACACACAGGTGCGAAAATACTCTCCTAACACAAGGAGGAAGCTATGAAAATAGCGTACCGACACGGGTAGCGCAACAACACGACACGAACAATTACACACAACACTAAACTAACAACAAGGAAACTAAATAGGGTGCTAAATGAGACATAACACAAAACAGGTGTGACTAACAGACAAAACCAATCAAACAAGAAACATAGAGCGGTGGCAGCTAGTACTCCGGAGACGACGACCGGCGAAACCTGCCCGAACAAGGAGGAGGAGCCGCCTCGGCCGAAACCGTGACACTTGGCTCACAAAGACATTTTCAGGCTTTGCTAAGAGTTACATGGTGTGTTATAAGTGATGTCTCACTGAAAAGCTGGAATTAAAAGAACAAATACAACAATATTTTCAAATCAAATCAAATGCTATTTGTCACAAGCGCCAAATACAACAGTTGTAGACCTTACAGTGAAATGCTTACTTACAAGCCCTTAACCAACAATGAAGTTTTAAGACAAATTAAGCAAAAAATGAAAAAATCGATAGATAGAAAAATAGAAAACAAAAAAATCATTAAAGAGCAGCAGTAAAATAACAGTAGCGAGGCTATATACAGGTAGTCAAAGGTAATTGAGGTAATATGTACATGTGGGTAAAGGTAAAGTGACTATGCATAGATAATAAACAGAGAGTAGCAGCAGCGTAAAAAGAGGGGGTGAGGGGACAATGCAAATAGTCCGGGTAGCCATTTGATTAGCTGTTCAGGAGTCCTATGGCTTGGGGGTAGAAGCTATTAAGAAGCCTTTTGGACCTAGACTTGACTATGACTAGAGTGGCTGGAGTCTTTGGCAATTTTTAGGGCCTTCCTCTGACACTGCCTGGTATAGAGGTCCTGGTTGGCAGGAAGCTTGGCCCCAGTGATGTACTGGGCCGTACGCACTACCCTCTGTAGTGCCTTGTGGTCAGAGGCCGAGCAGTTGCCATACCAGGTGGTGATGCAACCAGTCAGGATGCTCACGATGGTGCAGCTGTATAACTTTTTGAGGATCTGAGGACCCATGCCAAATCTTTTCAGTCTCCTGAGGGGGAATAGGCTTTGTCGTGCCCTCTTCACGACTGTCTTGGTGTGTTTGGACCATGATAGTTTGTTCGTGATGTGGACACCAAGGAACTTGAAGCTCTCAACCTGCTCCACTACAGCCCTGTTGATGAGAATGGGAGCGTGCTCGGTCCTCCTTTTTACTGTAGTCCACAATCATCTCCTTTGTGTTGATCACGTTGAGGGAGAGGTTGTTTCCTGGCACCACACGGCCAGGTCTCTGACCTCCTCCATATAGGCTGTCTCATCGTTGTCGGTGATGAGGCCTACCACTGTTGTGTCGTCAGCAAACTTAATGATGGTGTTGGAGTTGTGCTTGGCCATGCAGTCATGGGTGAACAGGGAGTACAGGAGGGCACTGAGCACGCACCCCTGAGGGGCCCCTGTGTTGAGGATCAGCGTGGCAGATGTGTTGTTACCTACCCTTACAACCTGGGGGCGGCCCATCAGGAAGTCCAGGATCCAGTTGCAGAGGGAGATGTTTAGTCCCAGGGTCCTTAGCTTAGTGATGAGCTTTGAGGGAACTATGGTGTTGAACGCTGAGCTGTAATCAATAAATAGCATTCTCACGTAGGTGTTCCTTTTGTCCAGGTGGGAAAGGGCAGTGTGGAGTGCAATAGAGATTGCATCATCTGTGGATCTGTTGGGGAGGTATGCAAATTGGAGTGGGTCTAGGGTTTCTGGGATAATGATGTTGATGTGAGCCATGACCAGCCTTTCAAAGCACTTCATGGCTACAGACGTGAGTGCTACGGGTCAGTAGTCATTTAGGCAGGTTACCTTAGTGTTCTTGGGCACAGGAACTATAGTGGTCTGCTTGAAACATGTTGGTATTACAGACTCAGTCAGGGACAGGTTGAAAATGTCAGTGAAGACACTTGCCAGTTGGTCAGCGCATGCTCGGAGTACACATCCTGGTAATCCATCTGGCCCTGCGGCTTTGTGAATGGTGACCTGTTTAAACGTCTTACTCACATCGGCTATGGAGAGCGTGACCACACAGTCGTCCGGAACAGCTGATGCTCTCATGTATGCTTCAGTGTTGCTTGCCTTGAAGCAAGCATAGAAGTAATTTAGCTCATCTGGTAGGCTCGTGTCACTGGGCAGCTCGCGGCTGTGCTTCCCTTTGTAGTCCATAATAGTTTGCAAGCCCTGCCACATCCGACGAGCTTCAGAGCCGGTTTAGCACAATTCAATCTTAGTCCTGTATTGACTCTTTACCTGTTTGATGGTTCGTTGGAGGGCATAGCGGGATTTCTTATAAGCGTCCGTTTAGAGTCCCGCTCCTTGAAAGTGGCAGCTCTACCCTTTAGCTCAGTGCACATGTTGCCTGTAATCCATGGCTTCTGGTTGGGGTATGTACGTACGGTCATTGTGGGGACGATGTCATCGATGCACTTATTGATGAAGCCAGTGACTGATGTGGTGTACTCCTCTATGCCATCGGAAGAATCCTGGAAAATATTTTGAGATGAAAGTGGCAAAATAATTATGTTTTTCTGGCCAGGCCTGGAAAGTCAATGTCTCTCTCTCTAAAGAATATATCCCTTTATCAGAGGGATCAATTTAGAAAGAGTCGACTAAATTACATGCTCTTCACTGATTACCTTTTATCTGCTCTCTCTCACGTGGTGCCAATAGAGACAGTTGTCTTGTTGCCCACTCCTTTCCAGCCTTTTTTGTGTTTTTGGTGTTATTCTTTAAAAACTTTTGTACTCAGAACGTCTTTGCTATTATTTGTTATGGACGCCAAGCACTTTTGGACATTAGATCGTTGGTTACCCAATTCAATTCCGACTTTCCTGACATGGACACTTTGTTTGGACCCACCGAAGCTGCTCCGCTCCGTTTATCCTACCCAGTGTTTTCCCCAAGAGACAACAGTGTAGACGGGGCAGGACAGCCAGCTTGCTAGTGAGGCTGAGAAGACGGGCAAATCGTCCCACTTCCCAGTATCTTGCTAGACAATGTTCAATCCCTGGACAATAATCTGGATGAGCTCCGATCAAGAATCTCCTTTCAACAAGATGTGAGAGACTGCAATGTCCTCTGCTTTGTTGAGACATGGCTTGCACCATTGGTACTCAACACAGCCATTCAAAGGCGTCAGGGAAAAGCAAAGGATGAGGGGTATGATTCATGATCAACAACTCTTGGTGTGACCACAGCAATGTCGAAACGCTTTCGTAATTCTGTTCACCCGATCTGGAGTTCCTGACGATAAAATGTCGACCCCATTATCTCCCGAGGGAATTTTCTTCCGTTATCCTCACGGCTGTATACATTCCCCCACAGGCCAACGCCACTCGAGCTTCAAGGATTTATACGGGAATTTTAAGAAACTGGAAGCCACACACCCAGAAGCTGCATTCGTTGTAGCTGAGGATTTTAACAGAAATAATTTAAGGACCGTTTTACCAAAACTTCACCAGCACATCAAATTCCACAAATGCTTAGACCAGACCTTGGATCACTGCTACTCTCCCTTGAGGGACGGATACAAAGCTTTCCACCGCCCCCCTTTTGGCAAATCAGATCATTCCTCCATCCTTCTCCTACCCACCTATAGGCAGAAGCTGAAGCAGAAAGTGCCCGTGACTAGAACACTTCAATGCTGGTCTGACCAATCGGAATCTATGCTTCAAGACTGTTTTGCTTCCATGGACTGGGAAATGTTCCCAGGTCTCCTCAGAGAATAACATTGACGAGTACACTGACTCTGTCACTGGATTCATCAGGAAGTGCATAGAGGATGTTGCTCCAACAGTGACGATTCGATAGGGCTGCACGATATGTGCAAAAAAAATCTAATTGCAATTTGTTTACCAAATATTGCGATTTGACTTGCGATACAGATCAAAAGACTTGGGTGAGCTGTTGGATTTATAGAAATACAATTATTTATACACTGCTCAAAAAAATTAAGGGAACACTTAAACAACACAATGTAACTCCAAGTCAATCACACTTCTGTGAAATCAAACTGTCCACTTAGGAAGCAACACTGATTGACAATAAATTCCACATGCTGTTGTGCAAATGGAATAGACAACAGGTGGAAATTATAGGCAATTAGCAAGACACCCCCAATAAAGAAGTGGTTCTGCAGGTGGTGACCACAGACCACTTCTCAGTTCCTATGCTTCCTGGCTGATGTTTTGGTCACTTTTGAATGCTGGCGGTGCTTTCACTCTAGTGGTAGCATGAGACGGAGTCTACAACCCACACAAGTGGCTCAGGTAGTGCAGCTCACCCAGGATGGCACATCAATGCGAGCTGTGGCAAGAAGGTTTCTGTGTCTGTCAGCGTAGTGTCCAGAGCATGGAGGCGCTACCAGGAGACAGGCCAGTACATCAGGAGACGTGGAGGAGGCCGTAGGAGGGCAACAACCCAGCAGCAGGACCGCTACTTCCGCCTTTGTGCAAGGAGGAGCAGGAGGAGCACTGCCAGAGCCCTGCAAAATGACCTCCAGCAGGCCACAAATGTGCATGTGTCTGCTCAAACGGTCAGAAACAGACTCCATGAGGGTGGTATGAGGGCCCGACGTCCACAGGTGGGGGTTGTGCTTACAGCCCAACACCGTGCAGGACGTTGGCATTTGCCAGAGAACACCAAGATTGGCAAATTCGCCACTGGCGCCCTGTGCTCTTCACAGATGAAAGCAGGTTCACACTGAGCACATGTGACAGACGTGACAGAGTCTGGAGACGCCGTGGAGAACGTTCTGCTGCCTGCAACATCCTCCAGCATGACCGGTTTGGCGGTGGGTCAGTCATGGTGTGGGGTGGCATTTCTTTGGGGGGCCGCACAGCCCTCCGTGTGCTCGCCAGAGGTAGCCTGACTGCCATTAGGTACCGAGATGAGATCCTCAGACCCCTTGTGAGACCATATGCTGGTGCGGTTGGCCCTGGGTTCCTCCTAATGCAAGACAATGCTAGACCTCATGTGGCTGGAGTGTGTCAGCAGTTCCTGCAAGAGGAAGGCATTGATGCTATGGACTGGCCCGCCCGTTCCCCAGACCTGAATCCAATTGAGCACATCTGGGACATCATGTCTCGCTCCATCCACCAACGCCTCGTTGCACCACAGACTGTCCAGGAGTTGTCGGATGCTTTAGTCCAGGTCTGGGAGGAGATCCCTCAGGAGACCATCCGTCACCTCATCAGGAGCATGCCCAGGCGTTGTAGGGAGGTCATACAGGCACGTTGAGGCCACACACACTACTGAGCCTCATTTTGACTTGTTTTAAGGACATTACATCAAAGTTGGATCAGCCTGTAGTGTGGTTTTCCACTTTAATTTTGAGGGTGACTCCAAACCAGACCTCCATGGGTTGATAAATTTGATTTCCATTGATAATTTTTGTGTGATTTTGTTGTCAGCACATTCAACTATGTAAAGAAAAAAGTATATAATAAGATTATTTAATTCATTCAGATCTAGGATGTGTTGTTTAAGTGTTCCCTTTATTTTTTTGAGCAGTGTATTAAGAAGCTAAGTGGAAAGCAGCATCTGTTTGGAACACTGTGTTGACTGCATTTGACGAGGAACTGCGCTGCTTGAGTGACAGGGGGCGGGGCTTTGTGTGTGGGAAGCAGCCATAAGAGGAGAGAGATAGATGACAAACGAAGTAAACTATAAAAACGGAAATTACATTCGGCTGAGTTGGCGTTTCAAAATATTGCATGCTTCTATGGATATTGCACAGGTCAATATTGCGATTTTGATGTGAATTCGATTAGTTGTGCAGCCCTACGATTTGAACATACCCCAACCTAAAACTGTGGATAGAAGTATTCGCTCAAAATTGAAAGCATAAACCACCGTATTTATCCACAGTAAGGTGACCCAGAATATGGACGAGTACAAACAGTCCAGCTACGACCTCAAAGAGGCAAAAAAAGAGGCAAAAAAACAGTATAACGATGAAGTAGAGTCGCAATTCAATGGCACAGACACGTGACGCAAGCGGCAGGGACTTCAGAAAATCACAGATTATAAAGTGGAAAACCAGCTGTGTCGCGGACACGACACCTCACTTCCAGACAAGCTAAACACCTTTATTGCCCGCTTCGAGAAAAACAACATCGATCCGCCGTTGTGGGCCCCCGCTGCTCAAGAGGATTGTGGGCTCTCAATCTCTGTGGCCAATGTGAGTAAGACTTTCAAGAGTATTAACTCTCCCAAGGCTGCCGGCCCGGACGGCATCCCAAGCCGCATCCTCAGAGCATGCGCAGACCAGCTGGCTGGAGTGTTTAAGGACATATTCAATCTCTCCCTATCTCAATCTCTTGTCCCCACATGCTTCAAGATGTCCACCATTGTTCCTGTACCCAAGCAAGCTAAGGTAACTGAACTAAATTACTTGCGTCATCATGAAGTGCTTTGAGAGGCTAGTCAAGGACCATATCACCTCCAGCTTTAAGTTCCTTGGTGTGCAAATCACTGAGGACCTGAAATGGTCCCATCACATCGACACAATGGTGAAGAAGGCACATATGCGCCTCTTCAATCTCATGCAGATGAAGAAAGTCGGCATGGCCCCTAAGACCCTCACATACTTCTACAGATGCACCATTGAGAGCATTCTGCCAGGCTGTATCACCGCCTGGTATGACAACTGAACCGTCCTCAACCGCATAGCTCTTCAGAGGGTGTTGCGGTCAGCCCAACGAACCATCGGGGGCACGCTGCCTGCCCTCCAGGACATTTACAGCACTCGGTGTCGAAGGAAGGCCAAGAAGATCATTAAGGACCTCAGCCGCCCGGGCCACGGACTGTTTACTATGCCACTGTCTGGCAGACGGTACAGGTGCATCAGAGCCATGACCAAGAGGCTTGGAAACAACTTCTATCACCAGGCCATCAGACAGTTGAACAGTCATCACAAGCCGTCTACTGGGCCTGGTACTAAGTCACGCACCTTAAAGTTTTTTTTGCACACATACTCCCACACACTCACTCATACAAAATACACACGCAGACTCTTGTACTCACATATACACTCACACACACGCATACGTTAATATTCACAAACACAAGCACATACATACACTCACACACACACACACACACACAGCCAACACTGGTCCTCTGTAGCTCAATTGGTAGAGCATGGCGCTTGTAACGCCAGGGTAGTGGGTTCGATCCCCGGGACCACCCATACGTAAAAATGTATGCACACATGACTGTAAGTCACTTTGGATAAAAATGTCTGCTAAATGGCATATTATATGTATATAGAGACATTAAACACGGGACATTTCCCATTCTTTTATACTTTATTCTTCACATAGCTCATTCTAATATATTTACTACTGTACATCACAATTTTGTTACACTGTTTACAAACACCACATATTTATATACCTGATTCTTGACATACTGTAGCTCATTCTAATATATCTACTACTGTACATAACATTTTTAGGATATATTTTCGGTGTACAGTTGAAGTCGGAAGTTTACATACACCTTAGCCAAATACATTTAAACTCAGTTTTTCACAATTCCTGACATTTAATCCTGGTAAAAAGTCCCTGTCTTAGGTCAGTTAGGATCACCACTTTATTTTAAGAATGTGAAATGTCAGAATAATAGTAGAGAGAATGATTTATTTCAGCTTTTATTTCTTTAATCACATTCCCAGTGGGTCAGAAGTTTACATACACTCAATTAGTATTTGGTAGCATTGCCTTTAAATTGTTTAACTTGGGTAGCCTTCCACAAGCTTCCCACAATAAGTTGGGTGAATTTTGGCCCATTCCTCCTGACAGAGCTGGTGTAACTGAGTCAGGTTTGTAGGCCTCCTTGCTCGCACACGCTTTTTCAGTTCTGCCCACAAATGTTCTATAGGATTGAGGTCAGGCCTTTGTGATGGCCACTCCTGCAGCAAAGCACCCCCACAGCATAATGCTGCCACCCCCGTGCTTCACAGTTGGGATGGTGTTCTTCGGCTTGCAAGCAACCCCCTTTTTCCTCCAAACATAACGATGGTCATTATGGCCAAACAGTTCTATTTTTGTTTCATCAGCCCAGAGGACATTTCTCCAAAAAGTACGATCTTTGTCCCCATGTGCAGTTGCAAACCGTAGTCTGGCTTTTTTATGGCGGTTTTGGAGCAGTGGCTGAGCGGCCTTTCAGGTTATGTCGATATAGAACTCGTTTTACTGTGGATATAGCTTTTTTTGTACCTGTTTCCTCCAGCATCTTCACAAGGTCCTTTGCTGTTGTTCTGGGATTGATTTGCACTTTTTGCACCAAAGTACGTTCATCTCTAGGAGACAGAACGCGTCTCCTTCCTGAGCGGTATGATGGCTGCGTGGTCCCATGGTGTTTATACTTGCGTACTATTGTTTGTACAGATGAACGTGGTACCTTCAAGCGTTTGGAAATTGCTCCCAAGGATGAACCAGACTTGTGGAGGTCTACCATTTTTTTCTGAGGTCTTGGCTGATTTCTTTTGATTTTCCCATGATGTCAAGCAAAGAGGCACTGAGTTTTAAGGTAGGCCTTGAAATAAATCCACAGGTACACCTCCAATTGACTCAAATGATGTCAATTAGCCTATTAGAAGCTTCTAGAGCCATTACATCATTTTATGGAATTTTCCAAGCTGTTTAAAGGCATAGTCAACTTAGTGTATGTAAACTTCTGACCCACTGGAATTGTGATACAGTGAATTCTAAGTGAAATAATCTGTCTGTAAACAATGGTTGGAAAAATTACTTGTGTCATGCACAAAGTAGATGTCCTAACTGACTTGCCAAAACTATAGTTTGTTAACAAGAAATTTGTGGAGTGGTTGAAAAACAAGTTTTAATTACTCCATCCTAAGTGTATGTAAACTTCCGACTTCAACTGTATATACGCATAGATTGCATTTGGATTACTGATATAGCTTTATTTGGGTTGTTAATTGGATTCGTTCTGATATTTCTTGATTCTTTATATTCGTTTTTGATTATTTGTGTACTTGTTTGACATTTTAATGCACTGTTAGGAGTTAGTAACACAAGCATTTCGCTGAACTCGGTATAACATCTGCTAAACTGTGTACTCGACCAATACATTTTGATTTGATTTTCTTTCAGTGTTTTCAAACTTCGGAGATAAAGTCACAGCTTTGATCTTCAAGCAAGCTTTTCGAGATGGAACTGGATCCCTCAGTTACTCTAGCTGCCACAAGATTCAGAATTTTTGTAACTTTCCTTGCTTTTTAAAATCCTTTATCTTTTTACTTTTCTTGTCACTCCGTGTTGCAGGGCAACTATTTACCTTTGAACGTCATTGTGGTTAATGATACTCTGATGCTGTGCTCGCCCATCATAAGGTAGCTACTATTTTCTATTATTGACTTGACATTGTAATACCATCCCGAGCTAAGGGGGGTGAAGCGGGAGTCATATTCACAGATCCATCAAGCCTAGATGTTCATTAGACTACAAACAACATATTATTATTATTATCTGGAGCAAATAAAAAGCGAGGCAAAATTAGCATTTAGATAATTTTAGTGCTAATACGTTAATTGCAACACGTTGGTGCTCTGATGTTGCTGCTCTGTTCTGCGGTGCTCTGTCATCTGGAGACAAGGATGCTGTGATGCCAGCGTAGTCTGGTAGCCAGGCTGACCATCCAGCAGACCCCCACTGTGGCAATCTGTGTGTCCATCCTCGCGGGGGCCGCATGGGGCCTGCTGATAGACCAGTGAAAGCAGGCCGACTGCATGTGGCCAAACGTGGTCAATGCCTAAACGATGAGGCGCCGCATGACGCCTGCAAACTAGGTCTCAGCACCAGGAGGAGAGGTGAACGGAGGGAAACACAGAAAGGAGGGGTCGAGAGGAGAAAGGAAGTACACAAGTACACAAGAAGGTAGAAATGCAATAAAATAACCAAAACTACAGATGAACAAGACATATGTATATTCTTCCCCTTGTTAATCAAGACCACAAAAAAGTATGTCCCTCTCGCATCAGTTAACAATCTAAGTGATCATTGTGGCTACAAATGTCTTAAACATTTCTGAAATTCTCTTATGACATTACAGACATCAACACAGACTAAATCAAACGTGCAGAGTAGTTCACTTTCGCTGAGAAGAGGTCATCAGAGCTCTAGTGTATAAGACAGTTAAACAGACCCAGAAAGACTGGGATTTGGTGGTTACAGACAGCTTGTCTGTCCTTATAAGACACTGCACAAGGGACTGTGAGGAGGCAGATCTGTTGGGTTCATACAGTGGGGAGAACAAGTATTTGATACACTACCGATTTTGCAGGTTTTCCTACTTACAAAGCATGTAGAGGTCTGTGATTTTTATCATAGGTACACTTCAACTATGAGAGACAGAATCTAAAACAAAAATCCAGAAAATCACATTGTATGATTTTTAAGTAATTAATTTGCATTTTATTGCATGACATAAGTATTTGATACATCAGAAAAGCAGAACTGAATATTTGCTACAGAAACCTTTGTTTGCAATTACAGAGATCATACGTTTCTTGTAGGTCTTGACCAGGTTTGCACACACTGCAGCAGGGATTTTGGCCCACTCCTCCATACAGACCTTCTCCAGATCCTTCAGGTTTCGGGGCTGTCGCTGGGCAATACGGATTTTCAGCTCCCTCCAAATATTTTCTATTGGGTTCAGGTCTGGAGACTGGGTAGGCCACTCCAGGACCTTGAGATGCTTCTTACGGAGCCACTCCTTAGTTGCCCTGGCTGTGTGTTTCGGGTCATTGTCATGCTGGAAGACCCAGCCACGACCCATCTTCAATGCTCTTACTGAGGGAAGGAGGTTGTTGGCCAAGATCTCGCGATACATGGCCCCATCCATCCTCCCCTCAATACGGTGCAGTCGTCCTGTCCCCTTTGCAGAAAAGCATCCCCAAAGAATGATGTTTCCACCTCCATGCTTCACGGTTGGGATGGTGTTCTTGGGGTTGTACTCATTCTTCTTCTTCCTCCAAACACGGCGAGTGGAGTTTAGACCAAAAGCTCTATTTTTGTCTCATCAGACCACATGACCTTCTCCCATTCCTCCTCTGGATCATCCAGATGGTCATTGGCAAACTTCAGACGGGCCTGGACATGCGCTTGCTTGAGCAGGGGGACCTTGCGTGCGCTGCAGGATTTTAATCCATGACGGCGTAGTGTGTTACTAATGGTTTTCTTTGAGACTGTGGTCCCAGCTCTCTTCAGGTCATTGACCAGGTCCTGCCGTGTAGTTCTGGGCTGATCCCTCACCTTCCTCATGATCATTGATGCCCCACGAGGTGAGATCTTGCATGGAGCCCCAGACCGAGGGTGATTGACCGTCATCTTGAACTTCTTCCATTTTCTAATAATTGCGCCAACAGTTGTTGCCTTCTCACCAAGCTGCTTGCCTATTGTCCTGTAGCCCATCGCAGCCTTGTGCAGGTCTACAATTTTATCCCTGATGTCCTTGCACAGCTCTCTGGTCTTGGCCATTGTGGAGAGGTTGGAGTCTGTTTGATTGAGTGTGTGGACAGGTGTCTTTTATACAGGTAAGGAGTTCAAACAGGTGCAGTTAATATAGGTAATGAGTGGAGAACAGGAGGGCTTCTTTAAAAAAAACTAACAGGTCTGTGAGAGCCGGAATTCTTACTGGTTGGTAGGTGATCAAATACTTATGTCATGCAATAAAATGCAAATTCTTTACTTAAAAATCATACAATGTGATTTTCTGGATTTTTGTTTTAGATTCCGTCTCTCACAGTTGAAGTGTACCTATGATAAAAATTACAGACCTCTACATGCTTTGTAAGTAGGAAAACCTGCAAAATCGTCAGTGTATCAAATACTTGTTCTCCCCACTGTATGTGATAGTCTGGCTGACTTTAGTTTTTCAGGAAGCTATGGCATTGGGTTTCTTCAGAAGCCATTCCAAGAGTAGGTGCCATTCAAATGCCTGAAATATTTTTAAAGCATGGTTCAGTACAGTCATGAAATGGCCATGACCACCTCCAACTAAAGGATAAACGCTGTGCATCTCTGTGCTGTTTGGAAGTGTGTGTGTGTGTGTGTGTGTGTGTGTGTGTGTGTGTGTGTGTGTGTGTGGATTCATGTGTGTATCATTTTGACCAAGTCAATGAGGTCAGGCATCTCATCCTTCACTCATACTGTTAAGAGTGTATATATAGAGCAAAGTTAGACAAACATCATTAAGGAACAAGATCACAACAAAATAAACCTCAAATCCAATATCTCCAGAAGCAAAGCTGAAAAGACTCCCTGGACTCAAGCATATTGATCAAAACACACAGACAAAGACATTGACACAGACACACAGACAGACAGACACAACACACACACAAAGAACACAACAAGAAAGAATATTAAAATTACTTATCTTACCTAATTCAGCGCAGAATGATCATGGCAAAGGTCCACAGCACATGAAAGAAAATAAGATACAAAATAATTATTAGGCATGTCCATCTAACACACAGACATGAATAAATCATTCAGATGTTTGAAATGTTCCCTTATTTCTGTGAGAGCTCGGTAATAGAACAAAAGCCTTGTCATAATGCCAAACATCAAATAGGAATGATTAGTGATAACAAAGAGCACATACATCAATGCCCAGCAGTGGTCCATTGACAGGTATTCAGACTGAAACCTTGGGAAAGCTCTCAGAGAGCCACTGAAAGACTACAAATCATACATTTTCTACTGGCAATCTGGGATACAACACAAAGGCCCCCATTTATCAAACAATCATACGCTCAAATCTGGAGGCATATAAAGATACATAAACGCAACATGCAACAAGTTACAATTCAGATAAGGTAATCAGTCAATTGAATTAAATTCATTAGGCCCTAATCTATGGATTTCACATGACTGGGAATACACATATGCATCTGTTGGTCACAGATATCATTTTTTTTAAAGTAGGGGCGTGGATCAGAAAACCAGTCAGTATCGGGCATGACCACCATTTGTCTCATGCAGCGCGACACATCTCCTTCGCATTGAATTGATCAGGCTGTTGATTGTGGCCTGTGGAAAGTTGCTGGATATTGGCGGGAACTGAAACACACTGTCGTACACGTCGATCCAGAGCATCTCAAACATGCTCAATGGGTGACGTCTGGTGTGTATGCAGGTCATGAAAAAACAGTGGATTATCATGCTGAAACATGAGGTGATGGCGGCGGATTAATGGCACGAAAATGGGCCTCAGGATCTCGTCACGGTTTCTCTGTGCATTCAAATTGCCATCGTAGCTTATGCCTGCCCATACCATAACCCCACCGCCACCATTGGGCACTCTGTTCACAACGTTGACATCAGCAAACCGCTCGCCCACACTTCTGCCATCTGCCCGGTACAGTTGAAACCGAAATCCGTGAAGAGCACACTTCTCCAGCGTGCCAGTGGCCATCGAAGGTGAGCATTTGCCCACTGAAGTCGGTTACGATGCCGAACTGCAGTCAGGTCAAGACCCTGGTGAGGACGGCGAGCACGCAGATGAGCTTCCCTGAGACGGTTTCTGACAGTTTGTGCAGAAATTCTTCGATTGTGCAAACCCACAGTTTCATCAGCTGTCCGGGTGGCTGATCTCAGACAATCCCAGAGGTGAAGAAGCCGGATCTGGAGGGGCTGGTGTGGTAACACGTGGTCTGGTCTACGGTTGTGAGGCAGGTTGAACGTACTGCCAAATTCTCTAAAATAACGGTGGAGGTGGCATTTGGTAGAGAAATTAACATTAAATTCTCAGGCAACAGCTCTGGTGGACATTCCTGCAGTCAGCTTGCCAATTGCACACTCCCTCAAAACTTGAGGCATCTGTGGCATTGCGTTGCAGAGCATATGAGCGGAGTGGAGCGGGAGCGAGCGTGGAGCGTGAGCGGACGGATTTTGAACAGAGCGCAGAGCGGCATTTTTAAAAGGACGGAGCGTCGCCCTATGTCCCGCTCCAATTTCGCTCGCTCACACCACGAGTCTGAAGCATGCTCAAGCCTGACCCAGAATCCATCTGTTTAATTTAATTTGTGTCGTCCATGAATTTGTATTTTATAGAGCGAGAGGAGCAGCAGCAGCAACAAGAGAAAAGGGTTGAGGAATTCAAAAGTTTATTCACTGCACGCAAAGGCCCAACCATAACAAGGGAGAGAAAAAGAGAGCTGGATGTAGCATTTTTAAAATGATTTTCATGGACTATGAACCGCTGAGTAAAGGAGAACGCGAAGGGATGCAACACTTCGCCAGCGCAGCTCAACCGGGCTACACTCCCCCAAGAAACTATGATAAATCAGTACTTTACTTTGTCAAATTTACATCTGAGATGCCCCAGTCACATGCTTCAGCTGGCGATCAAAAACGCCGTTAACAAGCACGACAACATTAATAGGCTGTTAGTGAAAGTCGGGCACCTGGTGAAAAGTGTACGCAAGAGCACAGAGGAAACCGACCAATTAGGTGTCCGCCCACAAATGCCTGCGCCATTCGATGGAGCAGCCAGCTGCGGATGATTCAGTCGTTCATCCGGTTGTTCCAAAAAGACCCGTTATGGTAAAACAAACTCAAGTCTAATGTTGCTAACATCACCCTGAATCAAGTACGGCAGCTGACGCACCTTGTCAGTGTGCTGACACCACTAGCAGACCTCACAGACAAAATGCAGAAGGAGCTGGGGAACCTGGGGATGATCCTCCCTGCTGTCACAGAAATCAAATCCCTGCTCACCGATTACACTCACGCTGCACTTCCAATGGGCATCGCTGCTTTTGCAGAAACATTGGCAAACAACGTGTCAATTCGCTATGGAATATACTATACTGATTAACATCTCATTTTAGCGTCAGTGTTAGATCCCCGTTTCAAGACAGAATGGATAATCCGAGATGAGTCTGTATGCAACAAATTCGGGGAGATAAAGTAAGGCTGTGGTTTAAGCTAAAAGTGAAATACATGCAGATTTTGTTCCTTTTTTGGAGTGAGCGGGGGGCGATTTGAGTGGAGCGCGATGCAAACTGCGTTGAGCGCTGAGCGATAATGAGCGGACTGGCCTGATGTGGCTTTGAGCGGGGGGAGCGGAGGGGTGAACAGCTCCGTGAGCGAGGAGCTGAGATTCTCACCGCTCCACTCCGCTCATATGCTCTGTTGCGTTGTGTGACAAAACTGCACATTTTAGAGTGGCCTTTTATTGTCCCCAGCACAAGGTGCTCCTGTGTTTTAATCATGCTGTTTAATCAGCTTCTTGATATGCCACGCCTGTCAGGTGGATGGATTATCTTGACAAAGGAGAAATGCACACTAACAGGGATGTAGCTCAGTTGGTAGAGCATGGTGTTTGCAACGCCAGGGTTGTGGGTTTGATTCCCACGGGGGGCCAGTATAAAAAAAGAAAAACATGTATGCACTCACTAACTGTAAGTCGCTCTGGAGAAGAGCGTCTGCTAAATGACGTTAATGTAAACAAATTTGTGCACAAAATTGTAGATAAATTGCTAGGATCTTTTATTTAAGCTCAAGAAACATGGGACCAACAATTTACATGTTGTGTTTATATTTTCGTTCAGTATAAAGTGGGGGAAGAAAGTATTTAGTCAGCCACCAATTGTGCAAGTTCTCCCACTTAAAAAGATGAGAGAGGCCTGTAATTTTCATCATAGGTACACATCAACTATGACAGACAACTTTAGAAGAAAAAAATCCAGAAAATCACATTGTAGGATTTTTAATGAATTTATTTGCAAATTATGGTGGAAAATAAGTATTTGGTCAATAACAAAAGTTTCTCAATACTTTATATACCCTTTGTTGGCAATGACACAGGTCAAACATTTTCTGTAAGTCTTCACAATGTTTTCACACACTGTTGCTGGTATTTTGGCCCATTCCTCCATGCAGATCTCCTCTAGAGCAGTGATGTTTTGGGGCTGTCGCTGGGCAACACAGACTTTCAACTCCCTCCAAAGATTTTCTATGGGGTTGAGATCTGGAGACTGGCTAGGCCACTCCAGGACCTTGAAATGCTTCTTACGAAGCCACTCCTTCGTTGCCCGGGCGGTGTGTTTGGGATCATTGTCATGCTGAAAGGCCCAGCCACGTTTCATCTTCAATGCCCTTGCTGATGGAAGGAGGTTTTCACTCAAAATCTCACGATACATGGCCCCATTCATTCTTGCCTTTACACGGATCAGTCGTCCTGGTCCCTTTGCAGAAAAACAGCCCCAAAGCATGATGTTTCCACCCCCATGCTTCACAGTAGGTATGGTGTTCTTTGGATGCAACTCAGCATTCTTTGTCCTCCAAACACGACGAGTTGAGTTTTTACCAAAAAGTTCTATTTTGGTTTCATCTGACCATATGACATTCTCCCAATCATCTTCTGGATCATCCAAATGCACTCTAGCAAACTTCAGACGGGCCTGGACATGTACTGGCTTAAGCAGGGGGACACATCTGGCACTGCAGGATTTGAGTCCCTGGCGGCGTAGTGTGTTACTGATGGTAGGCTTTGTTACTTTGGTCCCAGCTCTCTGCAGGTCATTCACTAGGTCCCCCGTGTGGTTCTGGGATTTTTGCTCACCGTTCTTGTGATCATTTTGACCCCACGGGGTGAGATCTTGCGTGGAGCCCCAGATCGAGGGAGATTATCAGTGGTCTTGTATGTCTTCCATTTCCTAATAATTGCTCCCACAGTTGATTTCTTCAAACCAAGCTGCTTACCTATTGCAGATTCAGTCTTCCCAGCCTGGTGCAGGTCTACAATTTTGTTTCTGGTGTCCTTTGACAGCTCTTTGGTCTTGGCCATAGTGGAGTTTGGAGTGTGACTGTTTGAGGTTGTGGACAGGTGTCTTTTATACTGATAACAAGTTCAAACAGGTGCCATTAATACAGGCAACGAGTGGAGGACAGAGGAGCCTCTTAAAGAAGAAGTTACAGGTCTGTGAGAGCCAGAAATCTTGCTTGTTTGTAGGCGACCAAATACTTATTTTCCACCATAATTTGCAAATAAATTCATTACAAATCCTACAATGTGATTTTCTGGATTTTTTTCTCAATTTGTCTGTCATTGTTGACGTGTACCTATGATGAAAATTACAGGCCTCTCTCATCTTTTTAAGTGGGAGAACTTGCACAATTGGTGGCTGACTAAATACTTTTTTCCCCCACTGTATATCGAACCCTTTTATCCCTTCGGTAGTCATGTCAAACTAGTTGGTAGTACTGTATGTTTTTTTTAACATAACACACAGACAGAATGCTGTCACGTCTTGAATTATGTAGTATTTCTGGGAAACCACTATCGACTCATTCCTCCTTTCTTTTCTTTCCATCATACTGTAACTGTATAGGGCCAATGCATTCTTCTTGTCATTTCCCTCTTATCCTAACCCCTCTTTATATACTACCTGCTGTCTACTTATATTCTTTCCCTATTTCTCATCCTTCCCTCCACGTCACTCCTACTCTTCATTCTCTCTCCATCTGTCTTCTCTCTATATGTCCCTACACACCATCCTTCTCGTCCTACTTTCTTGTCCTGCTGTCACTCCCTTAACCACATACTTTGATACTACTCTTCAATCCACTCTCCATTCCTTCTCATTTTGTCTCATCGCAGTGCACTCTATCCTACTATTTCTCTCCTCTCTCCTCCTGCCCTCCCTCCCTGTACTTCTCTCTTCTCCTCTATTGGCCTGCTGCCCATGTCAGCTTGCGTAGCTAGGAGTCATCGCTGCAGATCGGTGCCCAGCTCCACATGGCCTAATGCAGAGGGAAGTGTTGCTGTTTTTTGGGGCTGGGCTGGAGGGTGTGTGTGTATGTGTGTGTGTGTGTGCACATGCGTGTGTGTGTGATGCTGTGAGGTACAGGAAGATGTGTACACTCAGCAGGTTTTAGTAGGGCCCTGCCAAGCCCATCTGGAGTCAGCTCCACAACTGCTCAGTGTAATTACCTCCTCTGAGAGTCGCCGCTACTGTTTGTCACACAGGCCGTGTGTGTGTGGGGTGTGTGTGTATTTGAGAGTGTGTGTGAAATAGATTCTCGATGTGTGTGTGTGCTGTACTGTACTGTATATTGAATAGTGGCTGCATTGGGTAAAATCGTTTCTGTATGATTTGGGTGTGTGTACTTGTGTGTGTGAGAGAGAGAGAGAGAGAGAGAGAGAGAGAGAGAGAGAGAGAGAGAGAGAGAGAGAGAGAGAGAGAGAGAGAGAGAGAGAGAGAGAGAGAGAGAGAGAGAGAGAATATGTTTATTGTATTTGGTGGGTGAACAAAGGCATTTAACATTTCTGTTTGTGATGCAGGCTGAACACTTCATTGCACATTCACAGAGCCAATTAGCGTGCTTTTTTTGTTTCTCTCCTTTATGTAACCACCACAGTTTGAAGGAGGGGAAACTGTGCCCCGCAAAATTAATAACATAAATGCTCAAGCGGCCATGATCAAGTGTCCTATTAGGCCTGGCTAAATTAATTATGTGTGACTGTGTTTCTCTCACGCTCAGTTCACTTTTTAATGAGAAATCTTCCATTTCAACTTCTGTTGACATGCCACAAAACCAATTGTAGTCAGACAAAAGAGAGAAGCAGGGGATCGTCCATCTGTGGAAGGACTGATAGCTGGGTTATGAAACTCATCCACACCACTGTTGTCGTGATTGTCATCATCATCACCACCACCACCATTTTAGTAACTGCCATAATATTCCTTTACTTCTTTGTAAAGTGCACTTTCAATGCTAAGCTATTGTATGAGTTCATATGCATATACAGTGCCTTCAGAAAGTATTAATACGCCTTAATTTATTCCACATATTGTTGTGTTACAGCCTGATTTCAAAATGGATTAAATTGCCTTTTTGTCTCACCCATCTACACACAATACCCCATAATGACAAAGTGAAAACATATTTTCAGAATTTACAGAAATATCTAATTTACATACAGTACCAGTCAAAGGTTTGGACACACCTACTCATTCAAGGGTTTTTCTATTTTTTTTTTACTCTTTTCTACATTGTAGAATAATAGTGAAGACATCAAAACTATGAAATAACACATACGGAATCATGTAGTAACCAAAAAAGTGTTAAACAAATCTAAATATATCTTAGATTTTAGATTCTTCAAATAGACACCCTTTGCCTTGATGATAGCTTTGCACACTCTTGGCATTCTCCCAATCAGCTTCATGAGGTAGTCACCTGGAATGCATTTCAATTAACAGGTGTGCCTTCTTAAAAGTTAATTTGTGGAATTTCTTTCCTTCTTAATGAGTTTGAGCCAATCAGTTGTGTTGTGAAAGGTAGGGGTGGTATACAGAAGATAGCCCTATTTGGTAAAATACCAAGTCCATATTATGGCAAGAACAGATCAAATAAGCAAAGAGAAATGACAGTCCATCATTACTTTAAGACATGAAGGTCAGTCAATCCGGAAACTTTCAAGAACTTTGAACGTTTTTTCAAGTGCAGTCGCAGAAACCATCAAGCACAATGATGAAACTGGCTCTCACGAGGACAGCCACAGGACTGCAACAGCCCAAATAAATGCTTCACAGAGTTCAAGTAACAGACACATCTCAACATCAACTGTTCAGAGGAGACTGTGTGAATCAGGCCTTCATGGTCGAATTGCTGCAAAGAAACTACTACTAAAGGACACCAATAATAAGAATAGACTTGCTTGGGCCAAGAAACACGAGCAATGGACATTAGACTGGGGGAAATCTGTCCTTTGGTCTGATGAGTCCAAATTTGAGATTTTTGGTTCCAACCGCCGTGTCTTTGTGAGACGCAGAGTAGGTGAACGGATGATCTCCGCATGTGTGGTTCCCACCGTGAAGCAGGATGTGTGATGGTGTTGGGGTGCTTTGCTGGTGACACTGTCTGTGATTTATTTAGAATTCAAGGCACACTTAACCAGCATGGCTACCACAGCATTCTGCAGCGATACGCCATCCCATCTGGTTTGCACTTAGTGGGACTATCATTTGTTTTTCAACAGGACAATGACCCAACACACCTCCAGGCTGTGTAAGGGCTATTTGACCAAGAAGGAGAATGATGGAGTGCTGCATCAGATGACCTGTCCTCCACAATCACCCGACCTCAACCCAATTGAGATGGCTTGGGATGAGTTGGACCGCAGAGTGAAGGAAAAGCAGCCAACAAATGCTCAACATATGTGGGAATTCCTTCAAGACTGTTGGAAAAGCATTCCAGGTGAAGCTAGTTGAGGGAATGCCAAGAGTGTGCAAAGCTGTCATCAAGGCAAAGGGTGGCTACTTTGAAGAATCTAAAATCTAAAATATATTTTGATTTGTTTAACACTTTTTTGGTTACTACATGATTCCATATGTGTTATTTCATAGTTTTGATGTCTTCACTATTATTCTACAATGCAGAAAATAGTAAAAAATTAAGAAAAACTGTTGAATGAGTAAGTGTGTACACACTTTTGACTGGTACTATAAGTATTCACACCCCTTTGCTATGACACTCCAAATTTAGCTCAGGTGCATCCAATTTCCTTTGATCATCCTGGAGATGTCACTCCAACTTGATTGGAGTCCACCTGTGGCCAATTCAATTGTTTGGACATGATTTAGAAAGAAACACAGCTGTCTATATAAGGTCCAGTTGACAGTGCATGTCAGAGCAGAAACTATACCATGATGTCCAAAGAACTGTCCTTAGATCTCTGAGATAGAATTGTGATGAGGCATATATCTGGGGAAGGGTATAAAACAATTTCTAGAGTGTTGAAAGTTTCCAAGAGCACAGTGGTCTCCGTCATGGAAATGGAAATGGAACAAATATGGAACTACCCAGGCTGCCCTTACAAAAAGGAAATTGTTGTGGCAAACTTCCTGCAAGTTTCTGGCAAATTTGATGCAAACTAAATTAGGGCTGACCCCAATTAGTCGACTGGTCGATTATTTGGTTGTTAGGCTGTTGGTCGACCAAGATTGTTTTAGTCGAGCAGTAACAAATACAGTGCTTTCGGAAAGTATTCAGACCCCTTGACTTTTTCCACATTTTGTTAGGTTACAGCCTTATTCTAAAATTGATTAAATTGTTTTTTTTTTCTTCATCAATCTACACACAATACCTCATAATGACAAAGCAAAAACATGTTTTAGCAATTTTTGCTAGAAAATAGAGAACAGAAATACCTTATTTACATAAGTATTCAGACCCTTTACTCAGTACTTTGTTGAAGCACCTTTGGCAGCGATTACAGCCTTGAGTCTTCTTGGCACACCTATATTTGGGGAGTTTCTCCCATTTTTCTTTGCAGATCCTCTCAAGCTCTGTCAGGTTGGAATTGGAGTGTCACTGCACAGCTATTTTCAGGTATCTCCAGAGATGTTCGATCGGGTTCAAGTCCAGGCTCTGGCTGGGCCACTCAAGGACATTCAGAGACTTGCCCCGAAGCCACTCCTGTGTTTTCTTGGCTGTGTGCTTAGGGTCGTTGAAGGGAAGGTGAACCTTCACCCCAGTCTGAGGTCCTGAGCGCTATTGAGCAGGTTTTCATCAAGAATATCTCTGTACTTTGCTCTGTTCATCTTTGCCTCGATCCTGACTAGTCTCCCAGTCCCTGCTGCTGAAAAACATCCCCACAGCATGACGCTGCCCCCACCATGCTTCACCGTAGGGATGGTGCCAGGTTTCCTCCAGATGTGACGCTTGGCATTCAGGCCAAAGAGTTCCATCATGTTTTCTAGTTCTAGTGCGACTGAGTGTAAAACGGCTAACGTTATTTTGACAGACTAAGTGTGTTTTGGCTGACTGAAAACAGTGAAAATAACAAACGTTACGAATTATGAATTTGATTCAGGTCAAATAGGTTGTCCTATCATAATTAGGTAGCTAGCTAACATTAGCTTGAGCGTCAGCTAACAACCATTAGCTAGCTAGCCATTTTATGAGCTAATATCGCTGGCTGTGGTAGCGTTAGCTAGCTAACTTTAGCCTCGCGACCATGCTCACGACACTAGCTTACTGAAATGTTGTCGCAGACTATAGCTAAATGTACTTTTTTTGTCAACGTTTGGCTAGCTAGCTAACTATGTCAGTGTTTGTAATGGTAACTAGCTAAAGTTAGCTAGCTAAGTCTGATACTTATTCTGGACTGTGTCAGACTGTTTCACTCATTAGCTAAGTTTCTCCAACTGGGTTAATTTAACCAAGCTATTTGGTAGGCTTATCTCATGCTTGCATGGTGATTGAGTTAGGTAGCGCTACTATACTAGATTTTCAACGGTTTCCGACAGTGGCAGCTTTAGTCAGACTTGTGAAGTTGAAGAGGATGGATGCAAATTCTGATAGCCAGCTAACATTACAGTTTACCTTAAATTTGATGTAGCCAAGTTAGTATAGCTAGCTAGCTATGTTTCTACTTAAATGCAGAGGTCAAGGCCAATGGACAAACTTTGTAAAGGATACGCTGGATTAGTGGAACCTGGCCTCTTTGATTCCAAAGTTTGAAGGTAAGTAAAACAGAAATTCCTTTTTGAGAGTAGGGAAATAACTTTGTGGTGGAAAAAACTCTGATTTTCATTGACCCTGTATAAAACAGCATCTACATCTTCCACATTGTCATCGATAACCGATATTACAACCTTAATGGAAACTTGAAAAACTTAACTTCACCTAAAAAATCTTAGAACCATGCAGCCACTTTGGGACTAGATGGATTACATGCACTGCTACCATGGCCTTAATTTTACCATACTTTATTTATTGGTCATTTGCACAGATATTCTGTCACCGTGACCAACCTGACACACACATCACAGGCTGGGAGCAGCTCATGGGCACTTAGGGGTAAAGTGCCTTGCTCAAGGGCACAACAGCTGTAGGTAGTATACAGAGATATTGTAGCTGGTAACCCTCTGGCTGCTGGATCACTCCCTGTAGATTTCCCCGCAGGAAGCTAGGGGTTTGAACCGATAACCCGCCGGTTATCTGCCTTCCTTTCTAACCTCGAAGCTACTGCTGCCCCTATTCATTTTTCTCTTTCCTCACTCCCTTGACTTTGTTCAACAATTTGACCTTGCTTATCAACCCTTCCCTCCTCTAAATATGTAATTTAGAAATGTAGGTGAAACTATCCTTTAAAATCTCCTCCCTAGTGGTTAAGCCTAGCGGTTAAGAGCGTTGGGCCAGTTACCGAAAGGTTGCTGGTTTGAATCCCCAAGACATCAAGGTGGAAAAATCTGCCGTTCTGCCCTTGAGCAAGACAGTTAACTACCAACAACAACTGCTCCCCAGGTGCCGTGGATGTCGATTAAGGCAGCCCACCGCAACTCTGATTCAGAGGGGTTGAGTTAAATGCGGAAGACACCGAGGAGAGCCTATCAGTATAAGCACAGCCCCCTTCATTATCGACACATTGTGCCGACAACATCAAAGAGCCATTCCAAACTGAGATCAGGAGGACTTTGAGAGTTAGGTGTTAACCAGACTAATGATTAACTGCAATGAAAAAGTAATTGTTTCTCTGCTTTACTACAGATTGCTCAGGACTTCTATGTTTTAAACCCAAACTGCTCAGGGAAACTCACTGAGAACTGGATTGCGGTCTTCAAGGACAAAAATCTTTGCTTCGCCAGGCGAGAGAAGCAGGCCCAAGATCTTCTCTTCAAAGTGCAGGCATAGTTTGAAATGTCCCTGCTAGTGGTGCCTCAGATGTACATTCATTTTTAGCCTGAAACAATTAAGTTAATCACTAAACATTCTTCTCCACAGATACACAATGTGACAACACTTTAAGACTTCTGCCAGTGGTCCTCCCAACACCAGTCTACAAGATTTGCAGGAATACCTTCCGACCCAGCTTCAAAGAGACCAGAAAGTCCTTCATTGACTTGCAGCCTGTAAGTTTAAATAGTGGATAGGCATAGGGAGATTGATGGGGAAATTAGATAGCATTTGTAAACCTTAAATGAAAGGAACAGCATTCCAAAATATGTTATGCATAACTGCACACTCTAAGACATTGTTGTGTAAATGAACCTCAGCCCCAAATCAATGGAAGATGTAGGAATCAAACAGGGATTGGGTGTTTATAATGATGTGTAAATAGCTATATAGTATACAAAATAAATGGTGTGTGATGACATTGTCAGTGTGCCTCTATCCTTTGAATAAGTCCTCATATTCAAAAAATTTATGATTTCTATCTAACAGGTTGCCTGTGCCAGGTGGAGGTGACTAAATCCTACCCATTTGTGTTTGCTCCTGGGGACTGCTAACAGGTGTTTACAGTCATTACTGGACAGGCATTGGAGCAAGGTACATTACTTGGGGCACTGGATGTGTGCTTCAAGTCCTATTATGTGTTTGATAGCAACTTTCCCAGACTGTGTGCCCCAGCATGGTAATTCCTGCAGACCACAGTGTATCAGCTGCCAGGAACAGAATCCCCCGCAGTAAGACTGTAGGGAGCATATATTTTTTCCACTGAACAATAGTGGATAAGTATCTACTCTTGTATGTAGTATGAGAAGTGACAGGAGGAAGCACAGCCCTCCAGTTCATGTTTGTGTTCCTGTGAATTAATAGAACAATGGATGGATGAGCCATGAGTTGAATGCATTCAGTTGTGCAACTGACAAAGTATCCCCTTTCCCTTTCCCCTTCATATTCCAATTCTATTATGCTCTAAGGCACTATTTATAGCTCTGTTGAATGAACTTTTTGTTTGTTTTAATGCATTTTTGCCTGATTCTTGTCTACTGTACGCTATAAGCTTGTAGTCCCCTGTAGCTCAGTTGGTAGAGCATGGCGCTTGCAACGCCAGGGTTGTGGGTTTGTTTCCCACGGGGGGCCAGTATGAAACATTTATGCACTCATTAACTGTAAGGCGCTCTGGATAAGAGCGTCTGCTAAATGTAAATGTAGTGTACGGTATGTGCCTTTAGTTCAACTAATGTTGCACATAAATCTTTATATATTTGTATGATTAATATATAATTACATTTTTGGTTCAAGCTGGGCTGAAGTGCATTCTGGTAAACTTTCATTCTATCAAAATGTATTTTAACCCCCTAGAGTCGATGTCCGCGCACCTGTGGAAATCTAAGTAGAAGAACACAACAATCACCATAAAAATCTGTCAGTTTAAGCTAGAGATATCAGTAGTTTTTCATTGGATGCGTCTCAATCCACCGCATCCGCTGATGTCGCACCGCATCCGCTGATGTCGCACTTCTGCATCTGTAGTGAAAGGTGACAGCGCTATAGTGGTATTTGTCAGACCATGAGACATCCCGAAAATCGGTCTTCTCACTAAATCGCCTGTAGTGTCCAAACGGTTTGGCCTAGAAACTATTATGACCCCTCTACTATCGTGTTCTCCTTTTTGCTCTACGACCCCCACAAGCGTCTTGGGACTCGTCTGAAGTCGGTACAGCCAATCAGCCAACTTCTGTCTGTAGCGTCTGAACAGTTTGGGCTACACACTAATATGGTGGAAAGGTGAGACTTGCGAACACTTACATGTCAGTTGTTTTGCTCTAGGACGCCCACAGGCCTCACAAAACTCGTGTGAAGGTCACCCGGTACCAGTTGAAAAAATTAATGGAAGTATACAGTGCATTCGGAAAGTATTCAGACCCCTTCCCTTTTGCTAATTTTGCTACGTTACGGCCTTATTCTACACACAAAGCCCAATAATTACAAAGCAAAAACAGGTAATAGCATACATAATAGTATCATCCGCATTTGGATGAAGTTTATAATTTTTTAAAGATTGACCAATGGTGTTAATATAAATAGTGAAGAGAACAGGTCCCAAAATCGACCCCTGTGGTACACCTTTATTTACTTCAAAAAATGCACACTTAACCCCATCCATCACGATGGCCTGAGTTCTGTCACTAACATAATTATGAAACCAAGAACAGGTGTTAGAGCTCAGGCCTATCGAGGACAACTTATTCAATAAAATAGCATGATCAACAGATTTTGACAGGTCCACAAACAAAGCAGCACATTTAATTTTAGTGTCTAAAGCATTGACAAGATCATTAACAACTAAAGTGGTTGCTAGTGCTATTCCCAGGTCTAAACCCTGATTGATTTAGATTCAAAATACATTTCTCAGATAAAAAATAGCAAAGTAGTACATTTATCAAGGATTTGAGAATCTTAGCTAGACAAGGAAGCCTTGAAATGGGGTGATAATGATTAAGATCACTACTATCCCTGCCCTTATGGAGTGGCAACACAAGAGCTGATTTCCATACTTTCAAAATTTTTCCTGATAACAATGTTAAATAAAAAAGGTGGGTGATTGAGCCAATAATGATGGGCGCTGCACACTTAAGCAGACCAGGATCCAATTGGTCGGCCCCTGTGGATTTCTTGTTGTTTATTGCTAGCAAAGCATCCAGGACTTCTTTTTCTGTAAATATCCTAAAAGAAAAGCTTTGACTATCATTTCTCTGATCATTCAGCAAGTTTCCCCTATCAGCATCCAGCCCAATATCATTGTGAATAGGCTTAGAAGTTATTTCAAAGAGATAGCCCGCTGAAATAAAATGGTGATTAAATGCATCAATGATGGCATTTTTTTCCTTAATGAAGCCAGTGTCTGAATTAATTTGTTGTGGCAGAGAGGAGGAAGTAGAACCCTTCAGGGATTTTACAGTTTTCTAGAGTTTAGCCGGATTCCCATTACAATCTGAAAGAGCGGTTACATAATAATCAGATTTCGCCTTTCTGATTTGTTTTACACAATGATTCCTTAGTTTCTTACCAGCCCGGGCCTAAGCCTGTGTTCCTGGCCTTGACCCAAGCATCATCTCTTTTATGAATGACTTCTGATAATGTACCAACCCTTAAGGGAGCATGATTATCCACAATAGTATTGAAGACATCTGCAAAGAGGCTCAAAGCTAAATCAGGTTCAGGGATACCTGAAATACAATCAAGGTCACTAAAATAAAGATCATGTAAAAAAGGCTGTTCACTTAAGTTTTCAAAGTTCCTCATTGTGATGACACGAGGCTTAGACTTTTGTATTCTCACATCTCTAACACAAACAACTGGGCAATGTTCACTAATGTCTTGGGCGAAGACACTAGTAGAAACATATTTCTCTGGTGTAGTCGGTAAAATAAGGTCAATCAGTTAACTTTGAAGGATCTTTAGGGTTGGACTGTGTAGGCTTAGTCACCAGCTGGGTTGGGTTTAGATCATTACACATGTTTTTTTTGATTGTCTGAAGCCTGCATTTCCCAATCATAATTTAGCTCACCCAGGATAATAACTTCAGATTTAGTAAAAGAAGACAACAGACTAGTTAATTTCTCGAGTGCACAAAGGTTAGCCGAAGGAGGATGGTAGACCCCTATAACATTTATGGATACATTTTTCCCCAGACAAAGGCTTAAAGATAGTAACTCAAACTTTCTGGCAAGGGAAAGGGATTTCAGTAAAGGGACAGAGAAAATATTTGTTATACAAATGTTCACTCCACCACCTCTACCCTGTCTGTCAGCTCTGAACACATGATAACCCTCAATATTAATATCAGAGTCCAGAATGTCCCCAGAGATCCAAGTTTCAGTCAATACCAGAATATCCGGATTCATCTGCTTAGCCCAGATCTTGATGTAATCCAGTTTAGGAAGTAAGCTCCTAATGTTATGATGCATCAACCCAAGACCTTTACGATTTTTTAAGTCACATGGAAACTCAAACTCAAACAAGCTACATTCAATAGGCGGTTGCAGGCCATGTCTGATGGTTGATATGTGACCCACCACCTGGATTCGGTCCTATGTAGCAACATTTGAAATTGTGTTTTTTACATTGATAAAAGTAGAGACTCAGAGCTAGAAAATGGTATATCATACACTGCAGTTGAGAAAAGATGGGAAAGCAATTCTGCTTTGAAAGTTGATAAAGTTGTAACCCCACTTTTGAGAAAATGTACCTTGAATGTTTTGGTACACCTACTGGAGAGCTCTTATTGTCTACAGCCATTCAGCATCGTTCACACCCTCGTAAGCCTTAGCCCCACCCATCTCTTTAAAGATTCACGTGAGGCCATGTGCTAAACCGTGTGAGTAGTGTAGTAAACAACCAAAGATTTCAAGACTAAAAGTGGTAAAAGTAGTAGCCTACAATAAGCAAAAACTCCAGGTAAAAATAGACTTAATCTAGTCCTAGGCCTACATCATAATCTGACTTTGGTGCAGGTCATGTTGTTCTTCACATTACCGTCTATGTTAAACACACACTACACGTTAATTAAAGTTTATTTGTCACATGCACAGGATACAAAAGGTGTAAACGGTACAGTGAAATGGTTACTAGCAATATCAAAAACATAAAGTGTGCAGATACAAATATTTTATAAATATTTTATAATTATTAGATTATGCTTACCCAGACACACTTGTCTAAATTGATGGGTCATGTGAACGAAAATGCTATAACCACCCCCCAGCCACATCTAGCTAAGTGGATGTGTCACTATTGTCTAGACATGTACATATGTTAATGAAATACAATAGATGGCTGTAATCCCCCCAGACACACCTGGCTAACTTGATGGGTCATGTAATCATCTGGCGAAGTGGAGTCTTTTGTTTAGACATGTACCGGTAGCTAGCTAGCTAGCTAGCTAAACAATGAACCAACATAATCCCAACTCATACTACTACCAATACAAACATTGTCATATCTGTAGAATGAATCTGCAGGTAGCTAAAGCTAACAAACTAGGTTCAATGTTAGCTAGCTAACATTATTCTTTAATTAGTAATGCAAATTGATTTCTGATTTGAATAATATTACTATACAGATCATTCACATAACGTTAGCTAGCGAGCCAAGAAGCTAACGTTAGCTAGTTAGCTAACAGTACGCTTTAACTTACAATGAAAACAACTTTCTGACAAAATTAGAAACTTATAATATCTGAAAATGTGGCTAGACTCTTACCCGTGTACATGGATGAACACTTCACGGCAGACTGGAATCATTCAACTTTTGTTTTGTTTTGTTTGTAGCTACATCTGGTTTGGCCAGCGTTGTGTCAAGTCACTCTGGTTCACACTGACCGTGGCGTGTGCAGAAAGTAGCCCATCACAACTTTTTCCAACTGGTCTGTCGATAGCGCCTGCTAAATTCAGGTCATCAACATTGTTAAGAAAAGTAGCAAAACTTTTGTAGTTCTCGATGGCTAACGTTATATCTTTCAAAAACGCAGCGGTAGAAAGGACTATCAACACATATTGAGCAGCTCACGTTATAGACAGAAGCATGCTACATGGCCGACCAATCCAAACTCATCTCCCGGCATGTCCAGCCCATCCATTATCTCAGCCAATAATGACTAGTGGGAAGGTTCCAGTCTTTTTCCATTGCTAAACCAACTAGGCTCGTAATTTAACAAATGTATTTGTATTTACAGATGGCATACACATTTATTATTAAGGCACATGAAAGTTCACATGTTCCAGAAGGCATTTCTGCCAAAAAACGCATTTTGATAAAACAAAAAAATTGTTCAAATGCCTCTTCTGTGAGGTAGTGACGTGCAACATACACCTAGCGTCCTGAAACGGATCACATATTGATATAGTTGGTATGGCTATAAGATTGCATAGAACTGCACCATTTGATCTATCCCTATTAGTAATAGAGGAAGGAGAAGAAATTGGAATTACTTTTCCAAGGTTAGCACCATTGGGTGAGCATACCACATTGGGCTCCTCTTTTGAGCTAACAATAGCAGATCTAAGGGTGGAGTTCAAACCAATGGGTACAATATTACAACTGACAACACCCCTGGCAGTATAGACAACAGTACGATGATAACTCTTAGAGAGGATGGGAGGTATTACCTGAATGGGGCTTGGTCTGTCTCTCTCTGAGTCAATATGTGACCGACTGGCTCGATTTGGTCTTATGTAGCGAAATTTGAAATTGTGTTTTTTACATTGGATAAAAGTAGAGACTCAGAGCTAGAAAATAGTGTATCATACACTGCAGTTGAGGAACAATGGGAAAGTAATTCTGCTTTGAAAGTTGATTACCTTGAAACCGCACTTTTGAGAAAATGGCCCTTGAATGTTTTGGTACACCTACTGGAGTGCTCTTCTTTGTCTACACCCATTCATCATCATTCACACCCTCACCCATCTCTTTAGAGATTCACATGTGAGGCCAGGTGCTAAACAGAGTGAGTACGGTAGTGTACTAAACAACCAAAGATTTCAAGACTAAAGGCTTGATTATACTACGTCTATCGACATGTCTGTAGACAGTTGTCGCAGTGACATCATGAACATTATTGTCGTCTGAAATCAAACATGTCGTTATAAAAAATAAATATAAACACAAAAATGACAGGCTGGTGGTCCAAAATAGCATAACTGGTGTATTTTAGCACCAATAAACCCATCAATTTAACAATGAATTTAGTATATGTCAATCTAGCAAACCAGGCAACTACAAGCAACTTTCGAAACAATGTTTTGGTTCATTTCTAGCTTGTTAGCTAGCTAGCTAACGTTAATTTAGCTGGCTAGCCAGTTTAAAAAATGACAATTTCATATAGCTGACAACGTTTTAACTTTAGCTAATTTGTATTCATTATTACAGGAAAATAAACTCACAACAAGATAATTATTTACAAGTAAATTGCGAGCTAATTACAGAAAATAGCTTACGGTTGTGAGTGTGATTAATTAAAAGCAGGGCATTCTAGCAGAGAATTTTAGAACTTGGACACTGTCTCGTTGGCCTAACGTTATATCCTAATTTGACTTTGGTGCAGGTCATGTTGTTCTTCACATTACCATCTCTGTCACGCCCTGGCTCGGGGGACAATGTTATGTTGAGCCAGGGTGTGAAATTCTATGTTTGATTTTTCTATGTTGGTCTGAGTGACTCCCAATCAGAGGCAACGAGTGTCAGCTGGGTGTCTCTGATTGGGAGCCATATTTAACTATCTGTCTTTCACGTTGTGTTTGTGGTTTCTTGTTCGTGTTGGTTTGTTTGTAACCATAGATGTCACGCATTCGTTGTTTATTGTTTTGATCGTGTGATCATTTAATAAATATAATATGTTCACCCACAACGCTGCGCCTTGGTCTCTCCATGACGATCGTGACAGAAGAAACCACCTAAACCAGACCAAGCAGCGTGTCCAGGAGCCAGCGCTGGCAGATCTCCGTGGCAGCCTCGACTGGGTCAAGCCTAGTGAGGAGCAGAGAGGGTGGACTTGGGAGCAGTGGAGTAGGAGTCTCGACTGGGCCAAGCCAAGAGAAGAGGAGAGAGGTTGGACTTTGGAGCAGTGGGGTGAGAGTCTGGCGAGAACGATGGAGGCCTGGCCCACGGGGAGGAGAGACCCCCAGAAAATTTTTAGGGGGGGGCTCACGACGTCGGGGCAGCAGGAGGCCGCGATAGAGCGGTCCAGCGGGTTGGCAGAGGAGGCCGCCAGGTTACGGGAGTCACTGGTCACCAGGGGGAAGGAGGTTGTAGAGGCACGGCGAGAGGTACTGGCGTGTGTTGCCAGTCCGGTCCGGCCTGTTCCTGATCCCCACGTAGGGCCAGTGGTGTGTGTTCCCAGTACGGGCCGGCCTGTTCCTGCCACTCCCACCAAGTCTGTGGTGCGCGTCGCCAGCCCAGTCCGGCCCATCCAAGCTCCCCGCACCAAGTCAGTGGTGCGCGTCGTCAGCCCGGTCCGGCTCATTCCTGCTCCCCGCACCAAGTCAGGGGTGCGCTTCGTCAGCCCGGTCCGGCCCGTTCCTGCTCCCCGCACCAAGTCAGTGGTGTGCTTCGTCAGCCCAGTCCGGCCTGTCCCTGCTCCACGCACCAAGCCTACGGTGTGCGTCGTCAGCCTGGTAAGGCCCGTTCCTCCTCCACGAACCAAGCCAGGGGTGCGCGTCGTCAGTCCAGCACAACCCGTGCCTGGGTCATGTCCGGAGCCGGATCCGCCGCCTAGGCGGAGTGCCCACCCGGTCCCTCCCCTGTGGGATTTAGTTGGCGCGGTCGGAGTCCGCGCCTTTAGGGGGGGGTACTGTCACGCCCTGGCTCGGGGGACAATGTTATGTTGAGCCAGGGTGTGAAATTCTATGTTTGATTTTTCTATGTTGGTCTGAGTGACTCCCAATCAGAGGCAACGAGTGTCAGCTGGGTGTCTCTGATTGGGAGCCATATTTAACTATCTGTCTTTCACGTTGTGTTTGTGGTTTCTTGTTCGTGTTGGTTTGTTTGTAACCATAGACGTCACGCATTCGTTGTTTATTGTTTTGATCGTGTGATCATTTAATAAATATAATATGTTCACCCGCAACGCTGCGCCTTGGTCTCTCCATGACGATCGTGACAATCTCTGGTAAACACACACTATATCAAATAAAATCTAAGATTATTTATCACATGCACAGGATACAGAAGGTGTAAACGGTACAGTGAAATGGTTACTTGCATAGTGGAGTCTTTTGTTTAGACATGTAGCTAGCTAAACAATGAACCATAATCCCAACTCATAACGTTACTACCTTGCATTAATCTGCAGGTAGCTAAAGCGATCCAACTAGGTTAAATTTTAGCTAACTAGCTAACATCAGGCTATAACTAGCAATGCAAATGGCTCAGAGATACGAATAATATTACTACACAGATCATACACATAACGTTAGCTAGCGAGCTAGCTAACAATAGCTAGCTAGCTAACAGTACTCTTTAACTTGCAATGAAAATGACTTTCTGATAAAGTTTGAAACGTATAATATCTGAAAATGTAGCTAGCTAGACTCTCTTACTCGTATACATGGATGAACGCTTCTCCCTCTCTGTCATGGATGCCATGGTTGCCCTACATTTTAAGATAATACGGAGACAGGTGTTTTATACAACAGCCTTCTGTGTGTTCTCATTTCGACTCCCTCCACATATTTGCAATCAAATGTCTGAATTTTCTCCATCTCCTTAGCTATCATACTCTGCTTCCACCGAGCATTCCACAGATTTCAAAACGCGGTCCTGCAGAAAGTGGAGAGCATTAGCAACACTTTTGCAGTTCTTTGTGATATCTTTAAAAATCCATTATCTCAGCCAATCATGGCTAGCGGAAAACCAAACTGAACAACCGAGCAAGAAGGACCTTGGTCAGGGAGGTGACCAAGAACCCAATAACCACTCTGACAGAACTACAGAGTTCGTTGGCTGAGATGGGAGAACCTGCTAGAAGGACAATAGTCTCTACAGCACTTCACCAATCTGGACTTTATGGGAGAGTGGCCAGACGGAAGCCACTCCTGAGAAAAGGCACATGGAGTTTGCAAAAAGGCACGTGAAAGACTGAGATCATAAGGCAAACGATTCTGATGAGACGAAGATTGTACTCTTTGACCTGAATGCAAAGTGCTGTCTGGAGAAATCCAGGTACAGCTCATCACCCGTCTAACAAAATCCCTACCGTGAAGCATGGTGGTGGCAGCATCATGCTATGGGGATGCTTTTCAGCGGCAGGGACTGGGAGACAGGTAAGGATAGAGGGAACAATGAATTAATCCTTGATGAGAACCTGCTTCAGAATGCAAACGACCTTAGACTGGGGTGAATATTTACGTTCCAACAGGACAATGACTCCAAGCATACAGCCAAAGCAACGCTGGAATGTGTTAGGCCTACTGCTGCTAGGTAGCTCTCTCTCTGCTCTCTCCCTCCCCTCTGTCTGTTTTGATTGCAGGAGTGAAGTCTGGTGTGCGGGAGTCAGGGTTCCAGCTGCAGCTCATTCACCATAATCACCTCAGCCTTAAAGACCCGGTCAAACTTGCCACTCATCGTCAGATCATAGTCAAGACGACCATGTTAGTCTCGCTGTTGACTCAACCTGCTTGTTTTCGCTCTTTGTGTTTTTGGCCTGTTCTATTTACTTTTCTCCTGTGCCACAGATTATTGGAACCTGACTCCTGCCTCCGCTTCACTCCTGCCACCACCATCCTGCTTTCCACTACCGGACCTCCCTTTTGGACTCACCACGGACACTAGGACGTTACGGTACCACTCCTGCTCAGAACCTGGATCTGTTACCCTCCCTGTAAACCTGGACTTGCTCTTCCCCTATTTTTGGAAACCTGGACAATTGCACGTTGTAAATAAACCTGTTAAACCTTCTCTGGCTCGGTGTAGTTGTCTGCATTTGGGTTCATATCTAGTTAAATCGTGACAGAATGTCTTCAGAACAAGAATGTGAAAGTCATTGAGTGGCCCAGCCAAAGCCCAGACTTGAATCCCATTGAAAATCTGTGAAAAGACTTGAAGATTGCTGTTTACCGCCACTCCCCATCTAACGTAACAGAGCTTGAGAAAATCTGCAAGGAAGAATGGGAGAAAATCCCCAAATCCAGATGTGCAAAGCTGATACAAACATGCCCCAAGACGACTCAAAGCTGTAATCGTCGCCAAAGGTGTTTCTACAAAGTATTGACTCAGGGGTGTGAATACTTATGTAAATTCGATTTTAAAAAACATGTTTTCATTTTGTCACAAAGGGGTATTACGTATAGATGGGTGAGATAAATCAATTTAATCCTTTTTTAATTCAGGCTGTAGCACAACAAAATGTGGAATAAGTCAAGGGTTATGAATACTTTTGAAGGGACTGTAGAGCTCTAGTTTATTAGATCTGACATAGGAGGCTGTGTATATGTTTATGTGATGGACAGAGTCCAGGGAGAAAGTGGGGTTAGATGGAGCAACAGTAAAGTCCTCAGTCCAGTCTAGAACACACAATAACTCTACGTCATTGACCCCAACCAGGAACACTGCACGACCCTGCAGCCTACCCTCTCCTGATCCCCCTCCCCTGCCCCCAGAGTCCATTTCCTGCCACAGCGGGGAAGAGGAAGCTCCGCTATGCAAATCAGGCAGGTCAGGAAGTGAGCTCGCTGCTCTCCGGCACGTTGTTTCATTACCTGTCACATCACAGAGGAGAGGGAATAGAGGTACTAAAGAGTAAACAAAAAGGAGGGCAAAGAGCAAATGGCCCCCACCGTCGCACCTCCTGTGGTACATATTCATTAGCCACGCTTGAAAGACCGCAGCACACCACCTCCGCCGATGTTTGGCGAGGGCCTCGCTCAGTCCACCCAAATCACCCATCTTCTCGCTCTCTCGCTCTCCCTCCCTCCCTCCCTCCTGGTCTGACCGAGGGTCCTCTAGGGCCTGCTCCATTGTGCCTTAGGAAAATTGCCAATCTGGGGCGGCCTGATTGAACACTGAAGGCAGGAGTTTTATAAAGGAGCTGATTTGCTATTCATTACCTCTCCCTCACTCCCTCCCTCTCCTCCTCCTCCAACTCTCCCTCTGTACTTCTCTGCCTGACTTCTCTGCCGCTCCCACAGTCTGTTACCTTTCATAGGTTAGCTTTCCGGAGCTTTCCATCTCCCTCTCTCTCTCTCTCTCTCTCTCTCTCTCTCGCTCTCGCTCTCGCTCTCGCTCTCTCTCTCATTGTCCCCTCACTCCCTTTCAATATTCCCTCATATCGCTCTGTCACTTCAGCTCTCTTTCTCTATGTACTAGGGATGTGCACGGTTATTCAAATATTCTAATATCCAAACAGACGTTAGTATTAAAATAAATTATAGGCCAATTTTATTTGAACACAAAAGGCTTTTTCTAAATTTAACATATCCATGTGACATTGTTACATACAAGAATATACCATGATATAACAACAAACTTTTCAATGTAGTTTTTATGGCGTGCGCCCCATAAAAAGGCTGGTAGCAATCCCCAAGCCTTCACGTGTGTAGCTTGATGCTTATGTTGGCCAATCAAAGCGGCAAAGAGGCTCAATATTATAATTATTTTTATTTATTTTTATTTAACCTTTATTTAACCAGGTAAGCCAGTTGAGAACAAGTTCTCATTTACAACTGCGACCTGGCCAAGATAAAGCAAAGCAGTGCGATAAAAACAACAACACCACAGAGTTACATATGGAATAAACAAAACGTACAGCCAATAACACAATATAAAATCTATATACAGTGTGTGCAAATGTAGTAAGTTATGGAGGTAAGGCAATAAATAGGCCATAGTGCAAAATAATTACAATTTTGTATTAACACTGGAGTGATGGATGTGCAGAACATGATGTGCAAGTAGAGATACTGGGGTGCAAATTAGCAAAATAAATAACAATGTAAATAACAATATGGGGATGAGGTAGTTGGGTGGGCTAATTACAGATGGGCTGTGTACAGGTGCAATATGTAGCAAGTGGAGTGAGATTTCACTAATGCAATGCAATATTAAATACAATTATGGAAGTTAGTAAAATGAGGAGGAGTAGGCCGCAACGAGCAACAAATAGGTAGGTTGTTTTTTATCTGAATGGGGTTGGGGAGAAAGCGCAGCTTGTAGCTCAATTAGCTAGCTAGCTAGCACCTCTAGGGTACTCCAGTCAAGACAGGCACTGTTACAGTATATGTCATGATGCCTTGCCTAGTGGTTACTGCGTCTCTCTCTCTCCCTCTGTCTGCTCGCTCCCATCTCACATACACCACCCCCTCCGCAGCTGCAGCAATAGCGCGCCAGCCTCTCTCCCTCGCGCAGCATTGCTGAAGTTAAAAACGTACGTTTAAAAAAATACATGCATTACGAATATCCGGATATCTGACCAAAATGCATGATACTATTCGAATAGTGAAATTATTTAAAACCCCCATCCCTACTATGTACTGTATCTTTCCATCTCACTCCGCCCTCTCCACTCCCTCCCGCAGCCTTATCTCATTTCTCCCTCTCTCTCTCCCTCTTTCCCTCACTCTGTCTCTGTTTATCTAGCAACGGTCATCAACATTTTAAAAAGGTTTAATAAACAATTCTAATAAATGCAACACCTGGACAATGGATGAAGATACTCCAAACATTTCGTAGTTTTTTTTTTATCCATTAGATATTGACTGAATTATAGCACATAACATTTTACTGGCATGGACAAATCATGATAAAATAAAGACAATTATCTGTGCCTGATTTGCATAAATACACTGGGTGTATTTGCATATATGAAAACATTAACATAAAGGGGTGGAACAGGGCTGCAACCACCAAATACTTGCTCTGTCTACCCTAACTGAACTCACCTGCGCTGTCTAGACTGCCTCATTAATTATAATTAACCCTAACCCCAATATCACTATAATCCAAGTGTTCATTTTCAGAAGTTGCTTTCACTTCAGCGAATGTAATTTGTAAACATTTCAACTATATTCAATTATAATTTTTTCAATTCCACCAAAAACAACAATCAAAATAAAGTTATATTTCTTCTCTTTCTTGTGATGTAAGCGTCAAGACGATATATTAAATCCCAGACTAAACTTTTGTGTTCTTATAGATGCAACGGAAAGACAATGTATTACATTGAACCCATTTCAGACATTACCGGGGTGTGTTTGACAGGTCATTACAAACATTTCCGCGTTCGTAACGTTAACGGGAAAAACGATAGGCACAAGCAAGAGTATGAAAGAGTCGCAGGAGTAAAATGAAAGCATCAATCCAGCGAGATGTATGTGACAAGTGGATTTTACACCCCTCAAACACAGGAAATAGATGGCTGCAAAAGACAGATCCTCAGGTGGCATGCTTGTTGCTAGTTTATCCCATAGACATTAAAACCAGTAGATAGTGATAGCGTTGACGTCATCCACGTATTCCTATGGAAATCTCCCGATGGCGCATGAAGACGGAAGTATTTGAATTTGAAGCACGCCATATTGCTGACTGGCACCAAAAAAATCACTAAGGATCATGGTGAAAGTGGCCATAACTAGCAAAGGATCATGGTCGATGTAATCATTTTCATCCTGCCTGAGAGAGTAAACCGGGAGCCTCCTCGTAGCCTGCCGGCCCGTGAATGGTCTGTGTCAGCACGTGGTCCTGTTTGACAACAAATGTAGTAGTCAGAATGGATCACTATTGAACTAAATATCTCGATTTGTAGCTAACTTCAAAAAAATTCACTGTGGGGATCGAACTTCATCATAATAAACTAATTTTAGAGCCCAAAACAGCCATTATAATGTTATTTGTTTGGCCGTTCTGGAGATCGTAATTTACATAGGTTTTCTAGGGCAGACCAGGGCTTTTGGCACCGCTAGGTTGCTATGCAGTAGCCGACCAGCAAAGCTTGTGACTTCACACTCCAGACTGGACAACGGCGGCCTGGTTTATCCCCCCTGTTGCGACTGCTGTGGCAAAGCTGGGTAAAAGACTGTGGCTCTCTCAGATTGCTGTGGCCCTACGTGGGATCATCGCTGGTCAGACTGCCAATACTGCAAATAGTCTAATAAATGCAGACGGATTAACAAACACCTACCTAAATCCCCTGCAAAAAGCCTCCCTGGGTCCTGGGAGTCCCTGATCTAGCCGTCCAACCGAATGCCTGATTACAAGTGACAGAGGAAATGAGGCAGTCGAGGCAGTCAAGTCATGAATGAATAAAAGAAGCAACACAGATAAATAAACATGCCTGGCTCGTTCCTCACTGACTGACATGGCATCCTGTGGTGTTGGCGTACTTGCATTCAATCTGTTTCTGCTTTTCAAAAAGTGCAAGCCTTACAATGACAATTGTTGTTTTTCTGCCAATGCAGTTGAGGGCAATTGGATTCGGTAGTTATAACCAATGCAAAATGGCTTCAGAGTATATTTTTCAGAATTCACATTCCATGTTGATATCACTATAGCAGAGATGGGATGACATTTGGTGAATTTGCAGTCATGGATCTTATGACTTACTCATTACACTTCAGTAATCATGGTGGCCTCATATCACCAGATTGGGGTAAAAGCCACCATTACCAAATCCATCTGTCAAAAAATTATCTCTCCACCAAACCCAACAGCGTGTAATTGCAGAAGAGCATCTCCGGCACACATATTTCATTATTCAAGTCCTTGGAGCATCTCGGAGTAAAACAACATGAACATACTGTAGCTTAGTGTCAAATGCACTGTGAACAATGTTGCTAAGACAATTTCTCCAGGTTGGTTGCCACATTAACATTGGCAGGCATTGATGATGTGTTTTGGTGGTAAACAATGCAGCATTTCGTCCTATTCATGCTTAGTGCTGCTAAACAATGCAGCATTTTCTTACAATCATGCCAATGTTTAACAATAGCTTCACTCCATTATGTTATCTATTTCAGTTTCACCTAAGAAGGTATGGTAAGCTTAGGTAACATTGATGTAACCTGAGGTAAACGTTGTTTTCTCAACCCATATAATGGTTAAATTTGGATTGGGGTATAGCGGAGTAATCTGATCTTAGGTCTGTGGTAAAGAGCAACTTCTATTTACAAGCATCTTCTTAGGCTAAAATGCTAATGTTAATTCTGGCTCTCCAGATGGGTGCCCTGTCTCTGCAGACATCCCCCCAGGCTTGTCATCCTTTTTCTGGGTAACCTCAGGGGGACATGTCCCTTCTGTGCACTGTATGTCTGGGAGCCTGTCTCTGTGGCTCGGAGGAAGTGGAACTAAACCAGACAGAGGCAAAGTCCCCCAAGTCAGAGGTAAACAAATCCAAACAGGGAAATGTCTGATATTTTTCAGACTCCCTCCAACCCTTATCCCCCCCCTCCATCCCCCCACCCCCTAACACTCTATCTACTGAAGTGATTGGCTGAGCCCACAGGGTGTGTTTGGTCATGATCAGGAAGTGATGTTGGCAGCAAAACACATGATTAGTGGAAACAGCGGGGGGAACAGATCGCAACGGGACACCCACTGAGTCATCACTTTATCATTTAAGACTCAGCTCGTTACTTTCCACTTTAAAAGTAGCAGGGCTGTCACATGTGTGACTAGTGTAGCCAGCGGAAGTGCTATTTAACATAGCCTCCCGACATTAAGAGATAACGCTGTCGTCAGGTCAAAATACGGCCCTAGACTTAGAAGTAGAGTTATGTAAAATAAAGTTTCTGCTACTTCTTCTAGTCCTAGGCCATATAGTATGTACAGTACCAGTCAAAAGTTAGGACACACCTACTCATTCCAGGGTTTTTCTTCATTTTTACTATTTTCTACATTATAGAATAATAGTGAAGACATCAAAACTATGAAATAAGATTTTTGGTTCCAACCGCTGTGTCTTTGTGAGACGCAGAGTAGGTGAACGGATGATCTCCACATGTGTGGTTCCCACGTGAAGCATGGAGGAGGAGGTGTGATGGTGTGGGGGTGTTTTGCTGGTGACACTGTCTGTGATTTATTTAGAATTCAAGGCACACTTAACCAGCATGGCTACCGCAGCATTCTGCAGTGATATGCCATCCCTATGACCCAAAACACACCTCCAGGCTGTGTAAGGGCTATTTGACCAAGAAGGAGAGTGATGGAGTGATGTATTAGATGACCTGGCCTCCACAATCACCTGACCTCAACCCAAATGAGATGGTTCTGGATGAGTTCGACCGCAGAGTGAAGAAAAAGTACTTTGAAGAATCTAAAATCTAAAATATATTTTGATTTGTTTAACACTTTTTTGGTTACTACATGAGTGTTATTTCATAGTTTTAATGTATTCACTACTATTCTACAATGTAGAAAATAGTAAAAAATAAAGTAAAACCCTTGAATGAGTAGGTGTGTCCAAACTTTTGACTGGTACTGTATATATTATTCCAATGCATCTCAGACCAGTTATGATGTATCTGGCACATACAGTATTTGAATATCTGCAAGTCATTTTCATTTTTCTCAACAGTTGTTGACCTCTAGCAAGGTAAATATATCAGTTGGCTTTCTTGTTCTGAATGCTTGATGTATTAAATAATCATCACTGGGGTCAAATGGGATCCATTTCTCTGAAATCACCCTTGATGACTGAAAATGTTCTCCGGGAGAAATATGCTGCATTTCATGGTAGGAGGCTAAATTGAATCATACTCTGAGGGAATATGGCATAGTTAGGAATTCAATTTTCTGGTCGTTAAAAAGCAATCCACAAAAAGGCAACACTAATCAAAAACTCAGGGATAATTTTTACTCACTGAAGCTTTGAGAATCCAATTGAATATTTAAGTGTTGGGCTGTTGCTGGAATCATGTGAGAGTTGAGAGGGAAAACCAATCTTCTGAGCCCGTCCAGTCGAGAGGATGTCTGTAACTTGTGGAAAGCTATCGATGTGACTTTTACACCAGTTTATATCTATATTGCTCATAGAGGCCATACCTCTTTGAAACCTGACCAAACTTCTCAAAGATATCTACCATATGCAGTGTTAAAATCCTAGTACAGGAGTCTCCAACTCCATATCCATGGAAAGTTAGTGGGTGTGCAGGCTTTTGTTCCAACCATGCACCACTACAGCTGTTTTAAACAACCAAGCAATCATGGTCTGCAATCTGAACCACAAAGAGTTGAAACAGGTGTGTTCGTGCTAGGCTGGAACAAAAGCCTGCACACCAGTACCTCTCTAGAACCGGAGCTGTGCATCTCTGCCCTAGACATTATCCTAGTGTTTACTTCTGCTGAGTTATGGATAGGGTTAAATGCTATTTTACAAACAATAAACAGTACTGACCAATGACCAGTGAGCTAATGATGTGGTCATTATATACAGTGGTATGTATGTATTTCAATGTAACACCATAGTAAAGTGGGTTGGGACACTGTGTTTCAGTGTTCATGGTATTGCACGCTTCCCACTGTCTGCAGAATTAGGATTTGAGTGCCTTAAATCTTACAGACAATTAATTTGTTCAGTCAGCTTCTTAAATTTACAGCAAAGGTTAAAGCCAGATTGCAAAAGTCAACCGTTTTAATAGCTTAATTAGTTATATACTCTTTCTCTATCTGCGAAACCACAATTCTAACCATCAAAGCATTATTTTAATGAGTCAATTTATGCAAACAGCAAATCAAGTGTAGGTCAAATCGTTATCCTTCTCACTGTAACAATCCACACCAAAAATATATGTAATAGTAACCATGTGGATCAGTAGCTTATTTTTCCAGAAGAATAAAGGCTATATTATTAAAATGAGGCTCAGTAAAATAAGACTAATATATTAATGTTTAAATTCTTCAGTAGTGTTTTTCCCTCTGCTCCTTAGTGTGTGTCACGGATCCCCCCGGTACTGCTGCTCATTCCGTTCACCAGTTCCGGAGGTCTACGTCACTGACATGGATCATTACCACCAACCCCAAACTGTCTTGTCTCATTACGCACACCTGGTTCCCATTCCCCCTGATTAGTATGTGTATATATGTGCCCTCTGTTCCCCATTGTCCTTGTCGATTATTGTCCAATGTCCGTTGGTCTCGTGAGTACCATGTATTGTGCTCTTGTTATTACGGGTCTCGTCCCGTGTATGTATTTAGAGGTTTACCTCGCTCTTTTGTTTGGGTTACAGCCCTTTGTTATATATATTGTGATGTCACGAGAGGCTGTGTCCTGGAGGGACGTTACATCCCCCTGAGGTGGCTGCAAACCCAGACAGCTATGGCTCCATCTGCTGGTATGGTCGGGAACTCCACCCCTCTATGGCCAATCTTCCCACGCAGCTGAAACAAATGAGGAGCTGATGAGCTGAAGGTTTGGGAAGGGAAGAGACACAGTCTCCAACCTGGGCTCTCTGGAGGACAAGAGTGCTGCACGTCCACTTCCATGAGGAATATAAGGATTTGGAGATACTTACCTTTGGGAAATACTCACCTTTGGATATATGCACCTGTGGAAATACGTGAGAGACATTTGGAAGGACTCTTTGCTGGGTTGGCCACTAGCTGCAACGTGGACTACAGTAAGGCTGGGGAAAAGTTATCTGAGCGAGTGAGAATTATGATTTTGGATGTGGAAGAGACATCCCTGAACTGTTAACCCTTAAAGAGCCACAAGAGAACAGAATTTGGTTATATTTTCGTTAATTTCCCAAGACCTATAATAAAATCCTTGTTTTGTTTGAACCTTGTCTCCTTGCACTACTTGAGCAATCCCGCTGAAAGCTGTGTAGCCTCTCGTGACGTCACAGATGGTGGAGAATACGGGCACGCTCAAGCGTTAATAGTGCATGTCAGAGGAGGATACCGAAGGTTTGATCACCCAGTTTTCCAAGTTGGCCGTAGGCTCCCCGCCGACTGAAATGGAGGACATATTGAAAGCCCTTGTTGCTGGCCAGCAAGCCCAGATGCAAGCAAACGTGGCTCTCTTGGAGGAGCAAAAGAAAGCCAACCTTCTGAAGGCAGAGGAATTGCAGTTGCAGAGACAGAGGGTGGTCCAAAATACCCGCCCAATAAAGGCAAGTGACTTTATATCTAAGATGGGAGCTACCGATGACATTGAGGCATACCTGCATGCATTTGAGGCCACGGCCACTAGGGAAGCCTGGCCCAAGCAACAGTGGGTTGGTCTGTTAGCCCCCTTTCTAACCGGGGAATCGCTGAATGCTGTCCGGGACCTGGGCCCTGACCAGGTTACTGACTATGATGCCCTGAAGTCTGAGATCCTCAGCAGATATGGACTCACAAAGTTTGGTATGGCCCAGCGCTTTCACAGCTGGACCTTCCAACCAGACCAACCTCCTCGGGCGCAGATGCATGAACTTGTCCGAATCGCAAGGAAATGGCTGGATCCGCAGAGGAATACAGCAGCGGCGGTGGTGGAGGCCGTTGTGGTGGATCGTTACCTACGCGCCCTGCCTTATGAGGCAAAACGGTTCATCAGTCAACAGGCCTTGACCACGGCTGATCTGACCGTGGAAGCTGTGGAAAAGTACCAGGCCACAGCGGAGATGCTGAATGCTTCCCGAAAAGACCCCAGGAGTGCGGCCCCACCACAAATGGGAAGAACCCGTCCAAAGGACCCCAAGGTCTCGAACCCAGCCACGTCAGGACTTATCCCGGCTCCAGGGGGAGCCAGAAACCAGGCGGGTCCAAGAAGAGTACACCAGGAGGGGGGAAACTCGACAGTGTTACCGGTGTGGGGAGATGGGACATATCTCCTGGCAGTGTGGGAAACCAGCCGATGAACCTATGCCCACTGCGGAGTCCTCCAGCTCAGCACCCACACACCGTTTTGCCTCGCTCTTGGGAGTCGTAGATGGCGGCCCAGATCGACCCCCCCACCTGCCCGGTAACTGTGAATCACCATGATGTGGAGGCCTTACTGGATTCTGGTAGCCGGGCCACCCTGGTGCGTAAGGATTTGGTGGGCCCAACGTGTCTGACCCCGGGGAAAGTCCTCCCAGTTTCCTGTGTCCATGGGGACACCAGAGAATACCCCATTACTGAACTTACAATGACCAGCACCCGGGGAACCATACACACGACGGCGGGGGTGGTTGATTCCCTCCCCGTCCCTGTCCTAATTGGACGAGACTGCCCAGCCTTTTACCCACTCTGGAGAGAGTCTCAGGAGAGGATAACCCGAGTACCTCGGAAACGGAGAGGCAAGACTCATCCTGGGAAGGCTCCGGTGCAATCCTCCGAATTACTCACTCCCGCCCGGGCTCTGATAGGGATGGCAGGTGCCCAGACCGACACAGAGACGGAGCTACAGAATCTGGACAAAGAACTGTCTGGTCTGAAGGGGACCGCTGAGAGGTATCGTTTGTTAAAGCAACAGTTAGACATGAAGACAGAAGAGTTAGATATCCTCCAGGCTAAACTCCAACAGAGCTCCTTCCCTAAGCAACAGGAGGAGCTGGAGAGGCTGCGCAGGACCATCGAGGAGTGTGAGGAGACCCTGCGCAGTAGTAAGGAGGTCCAGAAGAAGGCAGAGGAGAAGTACAAGGTGTTGGAGAACAAGATGAAGAATGCGGAGGCAGAGAGAGAGAAGGAACTGAAAGCTGCTCAACAGAAGCTAAACTCTGCTAAAACCAAGGCTGATGCGTTCAGTAAGAAACTCAAGGAGAGACAACAGGAGGCTGAGTCCCTGGTCCTAGAGTTGGAGGAGTTGAAGAGAGAGCAGTCTGGCAAGCACCACGGCAATGCGGACGCCCTCTCCCGGCGTGATGCCTTCTTCGCTGCCTTTACCCCGACGAGGACGTCGGTCCCGAGGAGGGGGATGTGTGATGTCACGAGAGGCTGTGTCCTGGAGGGACGTTACATCCCCCTGAGGTGGCTGCAAACCCAGACAGCTATGGCTCTATCTGCTGGTATGGTCGGGAACTCCACCCCTCTATGGCCAATCTTCCCACGCAGCTGAAACAAATGAGGAGCTGATGAGCTGAAGGTTTGGGAAGGGAAGAGACACAGTCTCCAACCTGGGCTCTCTGGAGGACAAGAGTGCTGCACGTCCACTTCCATGAGGAATATAAGGATTTGGAGATACTTACCTTTGGGAAATACTCACCTTTGGATATATGCACCTGTGGAAATACGTGAGAGACATTTGGAAGGACTCTTTGCTGGGTTGGCCACTAGCTGCAACGTGGACTACAGTAAGGCTGGGGAAAAGTTATCTGAGCGAGTGAGAATTATGATTTTGGATGTGGAAGAGACATCCCTGAACTGTTAACCCTTAAAGAGCCACAAGAGAACAGAATTTGGTTATATTTTCGTTAATTTCCCAAGACCTATAATAAAATCCTTGTTTTGTTTGAACCTTGTCTCCTTGCACTACTTGAGCAATCCCGCTGAAAGCTGTGTAGCCTCTCGTGACGTCACAATATATATATATATATATATATACGTGTTTGTTTTGAGCTTCATCCCCGTCGTTTGTTATGACATACCTGTTGTTGAGTGGAGAAATAAAACCCCATATACAGTGGGGGAAAAAAGTATTTAGTCAGCCACCAATTGTGCAAGTTCTCCCACTTAAAAAGATGAGAGAGGCCTGTAATTTTCATCATAGGTACACGTCAACTATGACAGACAAAATTAGAGAAAAAAAATCCAGAAAATCACATTGTAGGATTTTTTATGAATTTATTTGCAAATTATGGTGGAAAATAAGTATTTGGTCACCTACAAACAAGCAAGATTTCTGGCTCTCACAGACATGTAACTTCTTCTTTAAGAGGCTCCTCTGTCCTCCACTCGTTACCTGTATTAATGGCACCTGTTTGAACTTGTTATCAGTATAAAAGACACCTGTCCACAACCTCAAACAGTCACACTCCAAACTCCACTATAGCCAAGACCAAAGAGTGGCTTCGTAAGAAGCATTTCAAGATCCTGGAGTGGCCTAGCCAGTCTCCAGATCTCAACCCCATAGAAAATCTTTGGAGGGTGTTGAAAGTCTGTGTTGCCCAGCGACAGCCCCAAAACATCACTGCTCTAGAGGAGATCTGCATGGAGGAATGGGCCAAAATACCAGCAACAGTGTGTGAAAACCTTGTGAAGACTTACAGAAAATGTTTGACCTGTGTTATTGCCAACAAAGGGTATATAAAAAAGTATTGAGAAACTTTTGTTATTGACCAAATACTTATTTTCCACCATAATTTGCAAATAAATTCATAAAAAATCCTACAATGTGATTTTCAGGATTTTTTTTCCTCATTATGTCTGTCATAGTTGACGTGTACCTATGATGAAAATTACAGGCCTCTCTCATCTTTTTAAGTGGGAGAACTTGCACAATTGGTGGCTGACTAAATACATTTTTTCCCCACTGTATATGTGGCTTTGGTGACAAAACGGATGGCACTGTGATAGACTACATCCAATTTGCTGAGTAGAGTGTTGGAGGCTATTTTGTAAATGACATCGCCGAAGTCAAGGATCGGTAGGATAGTCAGTTTTATGAGGGCATGTTTGGCAGCATGAGTGAAGGAGGCTTTGTTGCGAAATAGGAAGCTGATTCTAGATCTAACTTTTGATTGGAGATGCTTAATGTGAGTCTGAAAGGAGAGTTTACAGTCTAACCAGACACCTAGGTATTTGTAGTTGTCCACATACTCTAGGTCAGACCCGCCGAGAGTAGTGATTCTAGTCGGGTGGGCGGGTGCAAGCAGCGTTTGGTTGAAGAGCATGCATTTAGTTTTACTAGTTTTTAGAGGAGTTGGAGGTTACGGAAGGAATGTTGTATGGCGTTGAAGCTTGTTTGGAGGTTTGTTAACACAGTGTCCAATGAAGGGCCAGATGTATACAAAAAGGTGTCGTCCGCATAGAGGTGGATCCGAGCGTCACCAGCAGCAAGAGCAACATCATTGATATACACAGAGAATAGAGTCGGCCTGAGAATTGAACCCTGTGGCTCCCCCATAGAGACTGCCAGAGGTCCAGACAACATGCCCTCCAATTTGACACATTGAACTCTATCTGAGAAGTAGTTGGTGAACCAGGCGAGGCAGTCATTAGAGAAACCAACGCTATTTAGTCTGCCAATAAGAATGCGGTGGTTGACAGAGTCGAATGCCTTGGCCAGGTCGATGAAAACGGCTACGCAGTAATGTCTTTCATCGATCGCGATTATAATGTCGTTTAGGACCTTGAGCGTGGCTGAGGTGCACCCATGACCAGCTCGGAACCAGATTGCATAGCGGAGAAGGTACGGTGGGATTCGAAATGGTTGGTGAACTGTTTGTTAACTTGGCTTTCAAAAACTTTCGAAAGGCAGGGCAGGATGGATATAGGTCTGTAACTGTTTGGATCTAGAGTGTCACCCCCTTTGAAGAGGGGGATGACTGCGGCAGCTTTCCAATCTCTGGGGATCTCAGACGATACGAAAGAGAGGTTGAACAGGCTAGTAATAGGGGTTGCGACAATTTCGGCTAATTTTAGAAAGAAAGGGTCCAGATTGTCTAGCCCAGCTGATTTGTAGTGTTCCAGAGTCTTCAGCTCTTTCAGAACATCAGCAGTCTGAATTTGTGTGAAGGAGAAGCGGGGGGCATGGGCAAGTTGCAGTGGAGGGTGCAGAGCTGGTGGCCGGGGTAGTGGTAGCCAGGTGGAAAGCATGGCCAGCCGTAGCAAAATGCTTGTTGAAATTCTCGATTATTGTAGATTTATCAGTGGTGACAGTGTTTCCTAGCCTCAGTGCAGTGGGCAGTTGGGAGGAGGTGCTCTTATTCTCCATGGACTTTACAGTGTCCCAAAACGTTTTGGAGTTAGTGCTACAGGATGCAAATTTCTGTTTGAAAAAGCTAGCCTTTGCTTTCCTAACTGATTGTGTATATTGGTTCCTGACTTCCCTGAAAAGTAGCATATAGCGGGGGCTGTTCGATGCTAATGCAGTACACCATAGGATGTTTTTGTGCTGGTCAAGGGCAGTCAAGTCTGAGGAGAACCAGGGAGTATTTGTTCTTTTTTTGGGGGGGGGGTTAGATCAGCTTAATATTGCAGATAGATTGTAACTTCCATCAATGTAATTGTCTGCATCACTTCCAATCCCCCAATGTTTTTTTATATATACTCCCCTTTATTACTTTTCAACCCCGCCATCCTTTCCCTACTTGGGGTAAATTAGTGAACAACAATGCTTAGGCCTCTACTTCCAGCTTATACTTACTATCTACATTTTATGGACAGTCAATTTTACAATAATGATATTTTATTTGTTTTTGCTCCTGAACTTCTTCTACTCTCAACCTCTCCGATCATTTTCATGATGTCCATCCGGTTTGCTTCTATATGCAATATCTTTCTAACTGTGCTCTTTCCCAAAAGCTCCCAACATACAACCTATATACTTATTATGGACACAGTATGCTTACATTATTAGTTATCTTGTTATTATTTGTTGTTAGTTGTTATTAGTCCCATCCTTCAACTCCATTCAACACCTCCCATCTATCTCTTAACACCATCCATATAGGATTTCTATTTGCCATATATTTTAAAACTGTACTGTGATGTTTTACAAAAGTTCTGAACCTTTCTATTCTCATTGCTTCTACAGATTGTGAATTAAAAATAAACATTTTTGCTAAAAGTATTATTATATTATTGATCGATTGACTATGGATTTTCAGATCACCCAGTAATGCTATCTGCAAGGTTAGCTCCAGGTAAATATTGCAATCCTTTAGCCATTCCTGGACCTGTGTCCAAAAACAAGCTACAAATGGACAGAACCAAAACAAATGATCTAATGATTCTGTCTCTTCACAGCAAAATCTGCAGAGCTGGGAAGATTGTATCCCCCATATAAAAAACATTATATTGGTAGCAAGAATTTTATATAATAATATAAATTGAAAGATTCTAATTTTTGAATCCGGTGTCGTTTTGCGTGTCAGTTCATGAACACTATGCCATGGGATCGGTACGTCAAAAATCTCTTCCCAACTATTTTGCAATCTATATGGGACGGCTGTCAATCCTTTGGTCCTTAAATGAAACTGATGTACTTTTTTTATTTATCACAGTTTTCCTTAACCAATTATGTTCTTTAATGCAAGGCCGAAAGACAAGTTCCTTACTTTCTCACCCTCCCACTTTCCTCTTCCATTTTTGCGGTAAGGCTGCAATTATTTGGTTGTAATTTTGGGTAGAGCAGACATTTCCATACGTTTTTGTTAGCTGCATGTGCGACATAAATCCACCAGTCCTACCGATGATATCATTTACGAAGATTATACCTTTTTTAAACATTTTGTCAAAAAATAAAGGTTTTTTGTCAATTAGTATATTTGAATTTAACCACAATATTTGTTGCATTATTTGTTCTGTTGTTTCTGGAGGATTAAATTGAAATTGCAACCAACTTTCTATGGCTTGTTTTAGAAATAGTGATATTTGGGAGATGATTTCCTTTTCAAATAACTGAAAATGAGTGGTTGTAATCTGAATAAAGGGAAAAAGGCCATTCTTGAACATTGGGTGAGACAATCTTACTAATTTGCTTGAGAACCAGTTCAGATTTAAGTATAACTTTTGTATGACTGAAGCTTTTAGTGATAGGTCTAACGCTTTAATATTTAATAATTTCTGTCCTCCGAATTCATATTCATTATATAAATAGGCCTGTTTAATTTTGTCTAGCTTGCCGTTCCAAATAAAATGGAATATTTTTTTCTCATATAATTTAAAAAACTGTTCGCTAGGCGTAGGCAAGACCATAAGCAAATAGGTAAACTGGGATAATACTAAAGAGTTAATCATGGTGATTTTTCCACAAATTGACAGGTATTTACCTTTCCATGCTAGCAAGATCTTATCTATTTTTGCTAACTTTTTATTAAAATGTATTGAAGTGAGATCATTTATTTCCTTTGGGATATGTATTCCGAGTATATCCACATCACCATCAGACCATTTTATTGGTAAACTACATGGTAATGTAAAAATTGTATTTTTTTGTGATCCAATACGTAATATAATACATTTGTCATAATTTGGTTTTAATCCAGAGAGGTTAGAAAATGTATCTAGATCCTCTATGAGGCTGTGGAGGGATTCTAGTTGTGGATTTAAAAGAAAACATGAATCATCAGCGTACAATGATACTTTTGTTTTTAAGCCCTGGATTTCTAACCCTCTGATATTATTATTGGATCTGATTTCAATAGCTAACATCTCGATGGCCACAATAAATAGATATGCCTAGAGTGGACAACCTTGTTTCACTCCTCTTGACAGTTTAAAACTTTCGGAGAAATAGCCATTATTTACTATTTTACACCTAGGGTTACTATACATGATTTTGACCCATTTTATAAGAGATTCTCCAAAATTGAAATGCTCCAGGCATTTATATATAAACCCCAGTCATACTTTATCAAATGCCTTTTTCGAAGTCTGCAGGCCTGGTTTCCCAGAATTTCCATAGTGTTCTATTGTTTCCAATACTTGCCTTATATTATCTCCAATGTATCTTCCATGTAAAAGACCTGTCTGATTAGAATGAATAATATCCGACAATACCTTTTTAATTCTATGCGCTATACATTTTGCTACAATTTTTGCATCACAACACTGAAGTGTAAGGGGCCTCCAATTTTTTTTTATGGACTGGATCTTTATATTTTCCACATGTATCCTGTTTCAATAATAATGAAATCAGACCTTCTTGAGTGTCAGATAATCTACCATTTACATAGGAGTGGTTAAAACATGCTAATAACGGTCCTCTTAGTATATCAAAAAAGGTTTGGTATACCTCGACTGGTATGCCATCCAACCCTGGAGTTTTTCCGGACTTAAAGTCTTTAATTGCATCCAGAAGTTCCTCCTCTGTAATTTCACATTCACATGAGTCTTTCTGTATGGCTGTTAATTTTACATTATCAATAGAAAAAAATCTCTACAATTAGCTTCAGTTAGAGGAGATGGAGGCGACTGAAAATAAAACATATGCTTAAAGTACTTTGTTTACTCCTTCAAAATATCATTTGGTGAATCATGGGTGACTCCGTCAATTGTAACCAGTTTCATTACATTCTTTTTGGTAGCATTCCTATGTTGAAGATAAAAAAATAATTTTGTGCATTTTTCCCCATATTCCATCCAGTTTGCTTTATTTTTATAATATATTACACTTGACCTTTCTTGAATACGTTTCTCCATTTCTTTTTGTTTTCCTCTCATTTATTCTAAGCCTCTATGTTACAGTTTTTATTGCCATCTATCTGTTCTGTTAGACTTTCTATTTCCTTTGTTAGTATAAACTATTTTGACCTAAATTGCTTTTGTTTTCGAGATGAGTACTGAATTGCATGGCCTCTAAAGGCACATTTAAAGGTGTCCCATACAATAAGGGGATTTGATGTACCTATGTTATGTCGGAAAAAGTCAGTTATAAATTCCTTTGTCCTAATTAAAAATAAATTATCATCCGATAGGCTTTGATTAAATTTCCAATATCCTCGCCCACGTGGAAATTCAGTAAGAGTAATGTATATGCCAATTATATGATGGTCCGACCGCATTCTGTCCCCTATCAACACTTTTTAAACTTTTAGTGCCAACGAGAATGAGATAAGAAAGAAGTCAAGATGACTAGCTTAATTGAGTCTCCGCCATATATATCTCACTAGATCAGGATATTTAAGCCTCCATATATCTACTAGTTCTAATGTATCCATGACATTCACAATTTCCTTAAGAGCATGTGGGTGATAGTTTGTAGTGTGATTTCCTTTACGGTCCATTGAGCTATTTAAAACAGTATTATAATCCCCCACCATAATAATATTGTCTTTAATTGCTTGCAGGGTTGATAATTGATTATATATATTGTCAAAGAAGTGTGGATCATCATTATTTGGTCCGTAAAGGTTAATGAGCCATATCTGTTTATGGTCCAATAACATATTTAAAATAATCCATCTACCTTGCGTATCTATTTGGACAATTTGCACATTTGGATCTAAATTACTATTAATTAATATCATCACCCCTTTTGAATTTCTTTGCCCATGGGAGAAGTATATTCCCCCCATTCTTTTTTCCATGCAACTTCATCTCGAATTGTTGAATGAGTTCCCTGTAAACAATAGATATTATATTCCTTCTCTTTGAGCCATGTAAATATTGTTCTTCTTTTGTTATTATCAGCTAAGCCATTACAATTATGACTGGCTATACTTATTTCACCATACACCATAATGAGATACACGTTTCAAGTCTATTTATCATTATATATGTTTGTAAATTTACCAATAAAAAATATCGTAATGATTGAGTGTCCATATACAGTGGGGGAAAAAAATATTTAGTCAGCCACCAATTGTGCAAGTTCTCCCACTTAAAAAGATGAGAGAGGCCTGTAAATTTCATCATAGGTACACGTCAACTATGAAAGACAAATTGAGAAAAAAAAATCCAGAAAATCACATTGTAGGATTTTTTATGAATTTATTTGCAAATTATGGTGGAAAATAAGTATTTGGTCACCTACAAACAAGCAATATTTCTGGCTCTCACAGACCTGTAACTTCTTCTATAAGAGGCTCCTCTGTCCTCCACTCGTTACCTGTATTAATGGCACCTGTTTGAACTTGTTATCAGTATAAAAGACACCTGTCCACAACCTCAAACAGTCACACTCCAAACTCCACTATGGCCAAGACCAAAGAGCTGTCAAAGGACACCAGAAACAAAATTGTAGACCTGCACCATGCTGGGAAGACTGAATCTGCAATAGGTAAGCAGCTTGGTTTGAAGAAATCAACTGTGGGAGCAAATATTAGGAAATGGAAGACATACAAGACCACTGATAATCTCCCTCGATCTGGGGCTCCACGCAAGATCTTACCCCGTGGGGTCAAAATGATCACAAGAACGGTGAGCAAAAATCCCAGAACCACACGGGGGGACCTAGTGAATGACCTGCAGAGAGCTGGGACCAAAGTAATAAAGCCTACCATCAGTAACACACTACGCCGCCAGGGACTCAAATCCTGCAGTGCGAGACGTGTCCCCCTGCTTAAGCCAGTACATGTCCAGGCCCGTCTGAAGTTTGCTAGAGTGCATTTGGATGATCCAGAAGAGGATTGGGAGAATGTCATATGGTCAGATGAAACCAAAATAGAACTTTTTGGTAAAAACTCAACTCGTCGTGTTTGGAGGACAAAGAATGCTGAGTTGCATCCAAAGAACACCATACCTACTGTGAAGCATGGGGTTGGAAACATCATGCTTTGGGGCTGTTTTTCTGCAAAGGGACCAGGACGACTGATCCGTGTAAAGGAAAGAATGAATGGGGCCATGTATCGTGAGATTTTGAGTGAAAACCTCCTTCCATCAGCAAGGGCATTGAAGATGAAACGTGGCTGGGTCTTTCAGCATGACAATGATCCCAAACACACCGCCCGGGCAATGAAGGAGTGGCTTCGTAAGAAGCATTTCAAGGTCCTGGAGTGGCCTAGCCAGTCTCCAGATCTCAACCCCATAGAAAACCTTTGGAGGAATGGGCCAAAATACCAGCAACAGTGTGTGAAAACCTTGTGAAGACTTACAGAAAACGTTTGACCTGTGTCATTGCCAACAAAGGGTATATAACAAAGTATTGAGAAACTTTCGTTTTTGACCAAATACTTATTTTCCACCATCATTTGCAAATAAATTCATAAAAAATCCTACAATGTGATTTTCTGGATTTTTTTTCTCTAATTTTGTCTGTCATAGTTGACGTGTACCTATGATGAAAATTACAGGCCTCTCTCATCTTTTTAAGTGGGAGAACTTGCACAATTGGTGGCTGACTAAATACTTTTTTTCCCCACTGTAGCTGTACCGTGATATTTGCATTGCTACTGAGTAACCCTTCAATTGTTCTCCACTAATTCCCCCACTAAAGCCCCTCCCCATCCCAAGTTGAGTAGTCATCCCAGTGATCGGCATCCCACCCACATCCCTCTGGATCCCTAAGGCCCCGAGAGGCCAGGACCCATCCATCGAAAACAGCACACAATGCCACCCACAAAACAGAAGAAGATTAACCGCCAAAAGCATTTCCAATGCTGTCACCTCTATATATATATATACAGTGGGGAGAACAAGTATTTGATACACTGCCGATTTTGCAGGTTTTCCTACTTACAAAGCATGTAGAGGTCTGTCATTTTTATCATAGGTACACTTCAACTATAAGAGACAGAATCTAAAACAAAAATCCAGAAAATCACATTGTATGATTTTTAAGTAATTAATTTTCATTTTATTGCATGACATAAGTATTTGATACATCAGAAAAGCAGAACTTAATATTTGGTACAGAAACCTTTGTTTGCAATTACAGAGATCATACGTTTCCTGTAGGTCTTGATCAGGTTTGCACACACTGCAGCAGGGATTTTGGCCCACTCCTCCATACAGACCTTCTCCAGATCCTTCAGGTTTCGGGGCTGTCGCTGGGCAATACGGACTTTAAGCTCCCTCCAAAGATTTTCTATTGGGTTCAGGTCTGGAGACTGGCTAGGCCACTCCAGGACCTTGAGATGCTTCTTACGGAGCCACTCCTTAGTTGCCCTGGCTGTGTGTTTCGGGTCGTTGTCATGCTGGAAGACCCAGCCACGACCCATCTTCAATGCTCTTACTGACGGAAGGAGGTTGTTGGCCAAGATCTCGCGATACATGGCCCCATCCATCCTCCCTTCAATACGGCCTGTCGTCCTGTCCCCTTTGCAGAAAAGCATCCCCAAAGAATGATGTTTCCACCTCCATGCTTCACGGTTGGGATGGTGTTCTTGGGGTTGTACTCATCCTTCTTCTTCCTCCAAACATGGCGAGTGGAGTTTAGACCAAAAAGCTATATTTTTGTCTCATCAGACCACATGACCGTCTCCCATTCCTCCTCTGGATCATCCAGATGGTCATTGGCAAACTTCAGACGGGCCTGGACATGCGCTGGCTTGAGCAGGGGGACCTTGCGTGCGCTGCAGGATTTTAATCCATGACGGCATAGTGTGTTACTAATGGTTTTCTTTGAGACTGTGGTCCCAGCTCTCTTCAGGTCATTGACCAGGTCCTGCCGTGTAGTTCTGGGCTGATCCCTCACCTTACTCATGATTATTGATGCCCCACAAGGTGAGATCTTGCATGGAGCCCCAGACCGAGGTTGATTGACCGTCATCTTGAACTTCTTCCATTTTCTAATAATTGCGCCAACAGTTGTTGCCTTCTCACCAAGCTGCTTGCCTATTGTCCTGTAGCCTACACTTTTATCCCTGATGTCCTTACACAGCTCTCTGGTCTTGGCCATTGTGGAGAGGTTGGAGTCTGTTTGATTGAGTGTGTGGACAGGTGTCTTTTATACAGGTAACGAGTTCAAACAGGTGCAGTTAATATAGGTAATGAGTGGAGAACAGGAGGGCTTCTTAAAGAAAAACTAACAGGTCTGTGAGAGCCGGAATTCTTACTGGTTGGTAGGTGATCAAATAATTATGTCATGCAATAAAATGCAAATGAATTACTTAAAAATCATACAATGTGATTTTTTAGATTTTTGTTTTAGATTCCGTCTCTCACAGTTGAAGTGTACCTATGATAAAAATTACAGACCTCTACATGCTTTGTAAGTAGGAAAACCTGCAAAATTGGCAGTGTATCAAATACTTGTTCTCCCCACTGTATATAACTATTTTAAAAAAATGCATATCTTATTTTCCATCATTATCAATTAATATGCGTAATAATGTTGGCAGTTCATGCGTAGGATTTTAACATATAACCCGGATTGCCATTGTATTACATTTAATTTATTGACAATAAATTATTATCCTAGCATTCAATTACCGCGGTCCATCCCATACTCCCCCCAACATCCCCACCCCCCCCCACAACAGATGCGGGACAAACACACACGCACATACTCACATACTCCAACACACTCAACCCCCCTCCCTCACAATCAACCATAAAATCAGATGCTCAACGGTTGTTACATACCAGAGCCCAACTCAAGAAAGGACCCGATTTACGGGTGCACATACAGTTACAGCTGATTGAGAAAGCATGCAAGATTGAGCAGGAATTGACAACAATGTGAGATTTGATTAATCTATTTAATCTATGTCAAGTCCTAGGTGATGGAGATCAGATCCACCCTCTTCACCTGAGACACAAACACTCTGGTCCCCCGTTGTAACCATTTTGTAACCAGCATCACCATGGCGCCGGAGAAGATGGCTGCCGTTTTACAGCCCTCTAACCAATTGTACTATTATGTGTGTTTTTCCACATTATTTGTAATTTATTTTGTACATAATGTTTCTGCCATCGTCTCTTATAACCAAAAAGAGCTTCTGGATATCAGGACAGCGATTACTCACCTCGTATTGGACGAAGATTTTTTCTTCAACGAGTCGGACGCGAAGGATATCCTACAGACACCCGGCAAGGCCCAAATCCCCGTCATTCGCAGGAGAAAGAGACAGAAATATCGTGGACGTAGGTCGGGGTGCCTTGTAAGGATCCGACGGCGAGCGAGTAAACTGCCTCTCCCATCAATCCTATTAGCTAATCTTCAATCATTTGAGAATAAATGGGATGACCTAAAATTACGGTTATCCTACCAACGGGACATTAAAAACTGTAATATCTTATGTTTCACAGAGTCATGGCTGAACGACGACATGGACAACATACAGCTAGCGGGCTATACGCTACATCGGCAGGATAGAACGGCTGACTCCGGTAAGACAAGGGGTGGCGGTCTGTGTATATTTGTAAACAACAGCTGGTGCACAAAATCAAATACTAAGGAAGTCTCGAGGTTTTGCTCGCCTGAGGTAGAGTATCTTATGATAAGCTGTAGACCACACTATTTACCAAGAGAGTTTTCATCTATATTTTTCATAGCTGTCTATTTATCACCACAAACCAATGCTGGCATTAAGATTGCACTGAATGAGTTGTACAAGGCCATTAATCAACAGGAAAACGCTCATCCAGATGCAGCGCTCCTAGTGGCCGGGGACTTTAATGCAGGGAAACTTAAATCCGTTCTACCTAATTTCTACCAGCATGTTAAATGTGCAACCAGAGGGAAAAAAACTCTAGACCACCTTTACTCCACACACAGAGACGCATACAAAGCTCTCCCTCGCCCTCCATTTGGCAAATCTGACCATAACTCTATCCTCCTGATTCCTGCTTATAAGCAAAAACTAAAGCAGGAAGCACCAGTGACTCGGTTAATAAAAAAGTGGTCAGATGACGCAGATGCTAAGCTACAGGACTGCTTTGCTAGCACAGACTGGAACATGTTCCGGGGATTCTTCAGACAGCATTGAGGAGTACACCACATCAGTCACTGACTTCATCAATAAGTGCATCGATGATGTCGTCCCCACAGTGACCGTACGTACATACCCCAACCAGAAGCCATGGATTACAGGAAACATCCGCACTGAGCTAAAGGGTAGAGCTGCCGCTTTCAAGGAACGGGACTCTAACCCGGACGCTTATAAGAAATCCCGCTATGACCTCCGACGAACCATCAAACAGGCAAAGAGTCAATACAGGACTAAGATTGAATCGTACTACACTGGCTCTGACGCTCGTCGGATGTGGCAGGGCTTGAAAACTATTACAGACTACAAAGGGAAGCACAGCCGCGAGCTGCCCAGTGACACAAGCCTACCAGACGAGGCTAAACCACTTCTATGCTCGCTCGAGGCAAGCAACACTGAAGCATGCATGAGAGCACCAGCTGTTCCGGATGACTATGTGATCACGCTCTCCGTAGCCGATGTGAGTAAGACTTTTCAGCAGGTCAACATTCACAAGGCCGCAGGGCCAGACGGATTACCAGGACGTGTACTCCGAGCATGTGCTGACCAACTGGCAAGTGTCTTCACTGACATTTTCAACATGTCCCTGACTGAGTCTGTAATACCAACATGTTTCAAGCAGACCACCATAGTCCCCGTGCCCAAGGACTCTAAGATAACCTGCCTAAATGACTACCGACCCGTAGCACTGACCTCTGTAGCCATGAAGTGCTTTGAAAGGCTGGTCATGGCTCACATCAACAGCATTATCCCAGAAACCCTAGACCCACTCCAATTTGCATACCGCCCCAACAGATCCACAGATGATGCAATCTCTATTGCACTCCACACTGCCCTTTCCCACCTGGACAAGAGGAACACCTACGTGAGAATGCTATTCATTGACTACAGCTCAGCATTCAACACCATAGTGCCCTCTAAGCTCCCTCTGCAACTGGATCCTGGACTTCCTGACGGGCCGCCCCCAGGTGGTAAGGGGTAGGTAACAACACATCTGCCACACTGATCCTCAACACGGGGGCCCCTCAGGGGTGCGTGCTCAGTCCCCTCCTGTACTCTCTGTTCACCCATGACTGCATGGCCAGGAATGACTCCAACACCATCATTAAGTTTGCCGACGACACAACAGTGGTAGGCCTGATCACCGACAACGATGAGACAGCCTATAGGGAGGAGGTCAGAGATCTGGCCGTGTGGTGCCAGGACAACAACCTCTCTCTCAACGTGACCAAGACAAAGGAGATGATTGTGGACTACAGGAAAAAAGGAGGACTGAGCACGCCCCCATTCTCATCGACGGGGCTGTAGTGGAACAGGTTGAGAGCTTCAAGTTCCTTGGTGTCCACATCACCAACGAACTATCATGGTCCAAACACACCAAGACAGTCGTGAAGAGGGCACAACAAAGCCTATTCCCCCTCAGGAGACTAAAAAGATTTGGCATGGGTCCTCAGATCCTCAAAAAATTATACAGCTGCACCATCGAGAGCATCCTGACTGGTTGCATCACCGCCTGGTATGGCAACTGCTTGGCCTCTGACCGCAAGGCACTACAGAGGGTAGTGCGTCCGGCCCAGTACATCACTGGGGCAAAGCTTCCTGCCATCCAGGACCTCTATACCAGGCGGTGTCAGAGGAAGGCCCTCAAAATTGTCAAAGACTCCAGCCACCCTAGTCATAGACTGTTCTCTCTGCTACCGCACGGCAAGCGGTACCGGAGTGCCAAGTCTAGGTCCAAAAGACTTCTCAACAGCTTCTACCCCCAAGCCATAAGACTCCTGAACAGCTAATCATGGCTACCCGGACTATTTGCACTGCCCCCCCCACCCCATCCTTTTTACGCTGCTGCTACTCTGTTAAGTATTTATGCATAGTCACTTTAACTCTACCCACATGTACATATTACCTCAACTACCTCAACTAGCCGGTGCCCCTGCACATTGACTCTGCAACGGTACCCCCCTGTATATATAGCCTCCCTACTGTCACTTTATTTTACTTCTGCTCTTTTTTTTCTCAACACTTTTTTGTTGTTGTTTTATTTTTACTTTTTTTTTTTTAAATAAATGCACTGTTGGTTAAGGGCTGTAAGTAAGCATTTCACTGTAATGTCTGCACCTGTTGTATTCGGCGCATGTGACCAATAAAATTTGATTTGATTTGATTTGATTTTGATTTGAAAAAAGCCATGTTCTAATTAGTTGTATTTGAAGATGTATTATTCTGCTTGTTATCTTTTATTGATATATTGTTTTATCCTTTTATAAAATACTATACTTACTATAAATGTTCTTTAATATTACAATCCCTATCATTACTAGTATTGGGTGTTCCATTATTCGACTCCTCTATTACAACTTTTAGAATAGCCATGGAGTAGTCTTTGTGTCTCTGAACATTTGGTTGTCGATATACAGTTTATCCACCACGCGTGCAACACGTTTCCCTTTTAATCTGTTTTCCTTGAAGATTGGATACAGAACTTTGCGCCTTTCTGCAATCTCCCTCGGGAACTGATCATTCATGCCTATTTTTGTGCCAGCAAGTCTTTTCCCTAGGCTTTTAACCATTGCTTTATCCTTAAAAAATGCAAATTTGGCAACGATTGGGCACTCATATTTCTGTCCTCTTTTTCCGAAACGGTGTACACGTTCGAGTTGGATTTTATCGACAGCCTCGAGTGGGATTTGAAGCGCTGTATGCAGGAAGTACTTCATAATATTCTCTGTTATTTCTCCCTCCTTTTCCTGAATACCCGTAAGTACTAGATTTTCTCTCATCGATCTAGTTTGGATGTCTAGTAAGGCTTCTCTCAGAAGGTTGTTCTCCTTTTTAAGTTCCTTAACGTCCGTTTTCATCTTAGAGACTGTCACTTTTAATGTTTTGGTTTCTTTCTCCATTACCAATGTTTTTTCGTCACTCATTTGAAGACTCGCTTTCAACTCTTTTACGTCCTTACTGACCAATTCTAGTATGCCCAATTTGTCATTTATCGACTTCAACAGGTCGCTTTCCACACTTACCAGACCCAGTGGTGAAAAGCATATATCATCTGTATCAGTCGACGAGTCGCGTTTCCTCTTGGAGATTGGTTCTCCTCGTTTATCTTCCGCCATGTTTGGGTGTTGTGTGTTGTTGTAATATTTGTCTATATATTTCTCTCGCCTTATGATTTGTTTTGTGTTATTATCCAGATTGAATTTTATTAACTGCGAATATATGAAATGCTAATATTTAGTCTAACTTACTGATTTTTTATATTATGTTTTTATCTTGAGGTGGTTTGTACCGCTTTCTATTCAATACACCATCTTGTCTTGATGTCTCTTAGTATCTGTTCTTAGTTCTGAATTTTTTGAATGGGGCATGCTTATTTAAGATTGAGAGGAAAGCACTTTTTAAGAACAACCAGGCATCCTCTACTGACGCAATGAGGTCAATATCCATCCAGGATACCCGGGCCAGGTCAATTAGAAAGGCCTGCTCGCTAAAGTGTTTTAGGGAGCGTTTGACAGTGATGAGGGGTGGTCGTTTGACCACAGACCCATTACGAACACAGGCAATAAGACAGTGATCGCTGAGATCCTGGTTGAAGACAGTGGAGGTGTATTTAGAGGGTAAAGTTGTCAGGATGATATCTATGAGGGTGCCCATGTTTACAGATTTTTGGTTGTACCTGGTAGGTTCGTTGATAATTTGTGTGAGATTGAGGGCATCTAGTTTAGATTGTAGGTTGGCCGGGGTGTTAAGCATATCCCAGTTTAGGTCACCAAGCAGTACGAACTCTGAGGATAGATGGGGGGCAATCAGTTCACATATGGTGTCCAGGGCACAGCTCGGGGCTGAGGGGGGTCTGTAGCAAGCGGCAACAGTGAGAGACTTATTTCTGGAAAGGTGGATTTTTAGAAGTAGAAGCTCAAACTGTTTGGGCACAGACCTGGATAGCCTGCAGAGCTCTATCGTACTATCGCTACAGTAGATTGCAACCCCACCCCCTTTGGCAGTTCTATCGAGACGGAAAATGTTGTAGTTGGGGATGGACATTTCTGAATTTTTGGTGGCCTTCCTAAGCCAGGATTCAGACACTGCTAGAACATCAGGGTTGGCGGAGTGTGCTAACGCGGTGAATAACTCAAACTTAGGGAGGAGGCTTCAGATGTTAACGTGCAAGAAACCAAGGCTTTTACGATTACAGAAGTGAACAAATGATAACGCCTGGGGAGTAGGAGTGATACTGGGGGCTACAGGGCATGGGTTAACCTCTACATCACCAGAAGAACAGAGGAGGAGTAGAATAAGGATACGGCTAAAGGCTTTAAGAACTGGTGTGCTAGTGCGTTGGGTACAGATAAAAAAAGGGCAGATTTCCAGACATTGTAGAATAGATTCAGGGCATTATGTACAGACAAGGATATGGAAGGATATGAGTACAGTGGAGGTAAACCTAAGCGTTGGGTAACAATGAAAGAGATAGTCCTGATGGAAGGTGAACCTTCGTCCCAGTCTCAAATCTCTGAAACACTGAAACAGGTTTCCCTCAAGAACCTCCCTCTATTTAGCGTCATCCATCATTCCTTCAATTCTGACCAGTTTCCCAGTCCCTGCCGATGAAAAACATCTCCACAGCATGATGCTGCCACCACCATGCTTCACTGTGGGGATGGCGTTCTCGGGGTGCTGAGAGGTGTTGGGTTTGCGCCAGACATAGCTTTTTCCTTGATGGCCAAAAAGCTCAATTTTAGTCTCATCTGACCAGAGTACCTTCTTCCATATGTTTGGGGAGTCTCCCACATGCCTTTTGGCAAACACCAAACGTGTTTTCTTATGTTCTTCTTTAAGCAATGGCTTTTTTTCTGGCCACTCTTCCGTATAGCCCAGCTCTGTGGAGTGTACGGCTTAAAGTGGTCCTATGGACAGATACTCCAATCTCCGCTGTGGAGCTTTGCAGCTCCTTCAGGGTTATCGTTGGTCTCTTTGTTGCCTCTCTGATTAATGCCCTCCTTGCCTGGTCCGTGAGTTTTGGTGGGCGGCCCTCTCTTGGCAGGTTTGATGTGGTGCCATATTCTTTCAATTTTTTAATAATGGATTTAATGGTGCTCCGTGGGATGTTCAACGTTTCTGATATTTTTTTATAACCTAACCCTGATCTGTACTTCTCCAAAACTTTGTCCCTGACCTGTTTGGAGAGCTCCTTGGTATTCATGGTGCCGCTTGCTTGGTGGTGCCCCTTGCTTAGTGGTGTTGCAGCCTCTGGGGCCTTTCAGAACAGGTGTATATACAGTGGGGGAAAAAATATTTAGTCAGCCACCAATTGTGCAAGTTCTCCCACTTAAAAAGATGAGAGAGGCCTGTAATTTTCATCATAGGTACACGTCAACTATGACAGACAAAACGAGGAAAAAAAATCCAGAAAATCACATTGTAGGATTTTTTATGAATTTATTTGCAAATTATGGTGGAAAATAAGTATTTGGTCAATAACAAAAGTTTCTCAATACTTTGTTATATACCCTTTGTTGGCAATGACACAGGTCAAACGTTTTCTGTAAGTCTTCACAAGGTTTTCACACACTGTTGCTGGTATTTTGGCCCATTCCTCCATGCAGATCTCCTCTAGAGCAGTGATGTTTTGGGGCTGTCGCTGGGCAACACAGACTTTCAACTCCCTCCAAAGATTTTCTATGGGGTTGAGATCTGGAGACTGGCTAGGCCACTCCAGGACCTTGAAATGCTTCTTACGAAGCCACTCCTTCGTTGCCCGGGCGGTGTGTTTGGGATCATTGTCATGCTGAAAGACCCAGCCACGTTTCATCTTCAATGCCCTTGCTGATGGAAGGAGGTTTTCACTCAAAATCTTGCGATACATGGCCCCATTCATTCTTTCCTTTACACGGATCAGTCGTCCTGGTCCCTTTGCAGAAAAACAGCCCCAAAGCATGATGTTTCCAACCCCATGCTTCACAGTAGGTATGGTGTTCTTTGGATGCAACTCAGCATTCTTTGTCCTCCAAAAACGACGAGTTGAGTTTTTACCAAAAAGTTCTATTTTGGTTTCATCTGACCATATGACATTCTCCCAATCCTCTTCTGGATCATCCAAATGCACTCTAGCAAACTTCAGACAGGCCTGGACATGTACTGGCTTAAGCAGGGGGACACGTCTGGCACTGCAGGATTTGAGTCCCTGGCGGCGTAGTGTGTTACTGATGGTAGGCTTTGTTACTTTGGTCCCAGCTCTCTGCAGGTCATTCACTAGGTCCCCACGTGTGGTTCTGGGATTTTTGCTAACCGTTCTTGTGATCATTTTGACCCCACGGGGTGAGATCTTGCGTAGAGCCCCAGATCGAGGGAGATTATCAGTGGTCTTGTATGTCTTCCATTTCCTAATAATTGCTCCCACAGATAAGTTCTTCAAACCAAGCTGCTTACCTATTGCAGATTCAGTCTTCCCAGCCTGGTGCAGGTCTACAATTTTGTTTCTGGTGTCCTTTGACAGCTCTTTGGTCTTGGCCATAGTGGTGTTTGGAGTGTGACTGTTTGAGGTTGTGGACAGGTGTCTTTTATACTGATAACAAGTTCAAACAGGTGCCATTAATACAGGTAACGAGTGGAGGACAGAGGAGCCTCTTAAAGAAGAAGTTACAGGTCTGTGAGAGCCAGAAATCTGGCTTGTTTGTAGGTGACCAAATACTTATTTTCCACCATAATTTGCAAATAAATTCATAAAAAATCCTACAATGTGATTTTCTGGATTTCTTTTTCTCAATTTGTCTGTCATAGTTGACGTGTACCTATGATGAAAATTACAGGCCTCTCTCATCTTTTTAAGTGGGAGAACGTGCACAATTGGTGGCTGACTAAATACTTTTTTCCCCCACTGTATACTGAGATCATGTGACAGATCATGTGACACTTAGATTGCACACAGGTGGACTTTATTTAACTAATTATGTGACTTCTGAAGGTAATTGGTTGCACCAGATCTTATTTAGGGGCTTCATAGCAAAGGGGGTGAATACATATACACACACCACCTTTCCATTATTTATTTTTTTGAATTTTTGAAATAAGTAATTTTTTTAGTTTAACTTCACCAATTTGGACTATTTTGTGTATGTCCATTACATGAAATCCAAATAAAAATCCATTAAAATTACAGGTTATAATGCAACAAAATAGGAAAAACGCCAAGGGGGATGAATACTTTTTCAAGGCACTGTAGGCGAGGAGGTGAAAAGCCAGGGAATTCCCTTGTGCCAACCCAGATAGGATGCAAGATCTCCTCTCCTTTTCTGTCAACTCATTACATTTCCTGAATACCCTAGCCCCTCACTCCCGTTAGCTCTGATTGATTCCGGAGCTGCCGGGAATCTTTTAGATCACACTGGCCACTGCATTATGCATTCCTTTGGTTCCCCTACAGTCACCTATTCCGGTTCGAGCCCTGGATAATCGTCCAATAGGGACTGGGCTCATACATCACATCACTGTTCCCGTTTCTCTGCTGACCCTTGACACTCATTTAGAACAGATCACCTTTTATAGACACCCCCACACACCCCATTGTTTTAGGTCTCCCCAGGTTGAGTTGGCATAACCCTGTTATTTCCTGGTCTGAGAGGAGACTGCTGGGTTGGTCGCAGGAGTGTCAGGGGAGGTGTCTCGCGGTGTCTGTCAACGCCACTACGGTTTAAAGTCCGTACCACGCCACTCAAGTGGATTTACTGGAGGAATACCAGGATCTGCACCGGGTTTTCTCTAAGACCCAGGCTACCCGCCTGCCTCCTCATCAACCCTGGGACTGTGCCATTGACCTGCTGTCTGACTCAGCCCTCCCAAGAGGACACGTATTTCCCCTCTCCTGTGCGGAGACCGAGGCCATGGAGTCCTACGTACAGGAGAGCCTCCAGCAGGGCTTTATCCGCCCCTCTACGTCACCAGCCTCCTCAAGTTTCTTTTTTGTTAAGAAGAAAAATGGGGACTGCGCCCCTGCATTGATTATCGAACACTGAATAAAGCTACCGTTAAGTTCAGCTATCCTTTACCCCTCATCCCAACCATCATCGAACAAATGCATGGGGCCCAGTACTTCACGAAACTGGACTTGAGGAGCGCCTACAATCTGGTGCGCATTCGTGCAGGCGACGAATGGAAAAAGGCTTTCCACGACCCTTTGGCCTGTCTAATGCTCCTTCAGTCTTCCAGCCCTTTATTAACGAAGTTCATGGAACGCCTGGGGGTCACGGTCAGTCTCACCTCCGGGTACTGTCCTCAAGCTAATGGGCATGTGGAGAGGGTCAATCAGGAGGTGGGCAGGTTCCTGAGGTGTTACTGTCAGGACTGTTCTGTCACTAATTTCCCCTGGTACTGCTGCTCATTCCGTTCACCAGTTCCGGAGGTCTACGTCACCGGCCTTCTAGGTGTCACTGACATGGATCATTACCACCAACCCCGGACAGTCTTGACTCATTACGCACACCTGGTTCCCATTCCCCCTGATTAGTATGTGTATATACTGTATATGCCCTCTGTTCCCCATTGTCCTTGTCGTTATTGTCCCATGTCCATTGGTCTCGTGAGTACCGTGTATTGTGCTCTTGTTATTATGGGTCTCGTCCCGTGTATTTATTTAGAGGTTTACACCTCGCTCTTTTGTTTGGGTTACAGCCCTGTGTTATATATATATATATATATATATATATATATATATATATATACGTGTTTGTTCTGGGCTTCGTCCCCGTCGTTTGTTATGACGTACCTGTTGTTGAGTGGAGAAATAAAACCCCTAATATATATTCCTGCGCCTGTCTTCCTATCATTATACAACATGACAGTGTGCTGGAAAATAGTAAGGACTTGCCCTGGGTTAACCTGTGTAGGGTATCCAAACAGCATTCAATACACAGGAAGTCCCAAACAGAATAGGCTTAGAGAGAGAAGAAAACAGCTAGCACTGAGGAGTATACGGCACAACTATATTTTTATTTGTTTTGCTATCCTTTATTTCGACAGGGAGTCATGCTGAGACCAAGGTCTCTTTCACAGATGAGCGCTGTATACACATCAATAGACATCAATATACACATCACTATACACATCAATATACACATCAATACACGAAAAGCAAAACCTAATCATAAACAAACACATCTTTCAGGAAAAAGGTCATCAATCAGCCTTTTGAATTGCCCTAGAGACACCGATTCATCCAATTTAAGAGAGCCCTGGAGATCATTCCACAAGTAAGGTGGAAAAAAAACTAAAATCATATTTACCTAACTCAGTGGAGATCGAAGGGATCTTCAGAGTTAGCCAACCCTGAGACCGGGTCTGGTAGCTTGTACGTATGTAAGTTAACAATGAAGTAAGGTACGGCGGAATTTTATGCAGGGCTTTATAAACAAAAAGAGTGCAATGCATCAATCTACAACATTTCAGAGAGGGCCAACCTACTTTCTGATACAGAATGCAGTGATGTGTACTGAACCTATCTCCCATAATAAAGCAAAGTGTGCAGTGATAAACTGCATCCAATGTCTTCAATATAGTGGCAGCTGCATTCATATAGACAATATCTGCATAGTCTATGACCGGTATGAATGTCGACTGAATGATTTGTTTTCTGCTATTTAATGAAATGCATGACCTATTCCTATAAAATAAGTCAATTTTAATTCTTAATCTCTTAACTAACTCATCAACATGCTTTTTGAATGATTGCTTGTCGTCAATCCAGATACCCATATATTTATAAGTGGGGACACGATCAATGAAGGCACCATCCAATGTTCATATGCATAAATCATCAGATACATTTTTACGTGATTTGGAGAATAACATATACTTGGTTTTACCTGCATTGAAAAGTACACATTTCAGTCCAACAAAGGCTTTCTGCAAAGCAATGAAGGGAGATTGATGCTCCGAAAGAGCCTGGTCAACTGTGGGGGCAATAGCATACACAACAGTGTAATCTGCATACAGGTGTATGTAGTTGTTTTTGACAGATGGACCAAAATGAAATGGATCCCTGTGGGACATCTTTCGTAATATTTTAACACCATCAGAAAAATCACATTGTGTCCTTGTCCTGTCTTTCAAGTAATTTCCATACCAATTACAAACAATCTTTGAATGAATAAAGATCAGGGTACTATGTGTGTTTGTGTGTGTGTGCCGTGCATGTGCTTTGCGTGTGTTGTGCGCGCCTGTGAAAGACACCTGGTTGGGGTATATGGAATCTCTCACAGAACAGGAAAACCACATTAGGAAACCCACAAGGCCTCTGTATCCATACAGCTCCTGTATCACACGCCTGATGACTATAACCAATTTACATTCAATAACATCTAACGTTTCCCCAATCGCTTCGCACCACTGAACTGTGACATCACTCACATTCCCTCCAATTCCAAACAGATATTATTCTCCCGCTGCAATTTTCAACCACTCGGGTCGGCTGAAACCCATAATTCGAAGTTGAGGTACCCAGTTATCAGTAATGATTCGAAATCAGTGGATTTTTTCTAAGATCAAATATTGACCTTATTATGCAATTACTATTTCATATCAGTTGTTGAGATTGTACAGTGAGGGAAAAAAGTATTTGATCGCCTGCTGATTTTGTACGTTTGCACACTGACAAAGACATGATCAGTCTATAATTTTAATGGTAGGTTTATTTGAACAGTGAGAGACAGAATAACAACAAAACAATCCAGAAAAACGCATGTCAAAAATGTTATGAATTGATTTGCATTTTAATGAGGGAAATAAGTATTTGACCCCTCTGTAAAACATGATTTAGTACTTGGTGGCAAAACCCTTGTTGGCAATCACAGAGGTCAGACGTTTCTTGTAGTTGGCCACAAGGTTTGCACACATCTCAGGAGGGATTTTGTCCCACTCCTCTTTGCAGATCTTCTCCAAGTCATTAAGGTTTCGAGGCTGACGTTTGGCAACTCGAACCTTCAGCTCCCTCCACAGATTTTCTATGGGATTAAGGTCTGGAGACTGGCTAGGCCACTCCAGGACCTTAATGTGCTCCTTCTTGAGCCACTCCTTTGTTGCCTTGGCCGTGTGTTTTGGGTAATTGTCATGCTGGAATATCCATCCTGAGGGAAGGAGGTTCTCACCCAAGATTTGACGGTACATGGCCCCGTCCATCGTCCCTTTGATGCGGTGAAGTTGTCCTGTCCCCTTAGCAGAAAAACACCCCCAAAGCATAATGTTTCCACCTCCATGTTTGACGATGGGGATGGTGTTCTTGGGGTCATAGGCAACATTCCTCCTCCTCCAAACACAGCGAGTTGAGTTGATGCCAAAGAGCTCGATTTTGGTCTCATCTGACCACAACACTTTCACCCAGTTCTCCTCTGAATCATTCAGATATTCATTGGCAAACTTCAGACGGGCCTGTATATGTGCTTTCTTGAGCAGGGGGACCTTGCGGGCGCTGCAGGATTTCAGTCCTTCATGGCATAGTGTGTTACCAATTGTTTTCTTGGTGTGTCACGGATTCAGCCGAGGCTGCTCCTCCTCCTTGCTTGGGCAGGCTTCAGCGTTCGTCGTCCCCGGAGTACTAGCTGCTGCCGATCGATGTTTCGGTGTTTGTCTTGTTTAGTCTTTATTGTGTACACCTGTTTCCCATTATGTTTGATTGTGTTCCCTTTAATACCCTCTGTGTCTCATTGTGTATTGTGCGTTATTGTTTTGGTCTTTGCGGCAGTTGCCCTTGTGTGCGGGTTTTGTTATTTTCCCTCGCTGTTTGAGGTTGCCAGTGTACTTTGTTTTGTTGCACTGAATCTAGTAAAAGTTCTGCCAGTAGCTTGGTGTCCTGCTCTTGACTTCGCCTACCGCATACACGTCGCCTTGACATGGTGACTATGGTCCCAGCTGCCTTGAGATCATTGAGAAGATCCTCCCGTGTAGTTCTGGGCTGATTCCTCACCGTTCTCATGATCATTGCAACTCTACGAGGTGAGATCTTGCATGGAGCCCCAGGCCGAGGGAGATTGACAGTTATTTTGTGTTTCTTCCATTTGTGAATAATCGCACCAACTGTTGTCACCTTCTCACCAAGCTGCTTGGCGATGGTCTTGTAGCCCATTCCAGCCTTGTGTAGGTCTACAATCTTGTCCCTGACATCCTTGGAGAGCTCTTTGGTCTTGGCCATGGTGGAGAGTTTGGAATCTGATTGATTGATTGCTTCTGTGGACAGGTGTCTTTTATACAGGTAACAAACTGAGATTAGGAGCACTCCCTTTAAGAGAGTGCTCCTAATCTCAGCTCATTACCTGTATAAAAGACACTTGGGAGCCAGAAATCTTTCTGATTGAGAGGGGTCAAATACTTATTTCCCTCATTAAAATGCAAATCAATTTATAACATTTTTGACATGCGTTTTTCTGGATTTTGTTGTTGTTATTCTGTCTCTCACTGTTCAAATAAACCTACCATTAAAATTACAGACTGATCTTTTCTTTGTCAGTGGGCAAACGTACAATATCAGCAGGGGATCAAATACTTTTTTCCCTCACTGTACATGATAGGAATAACTGTGGTATGAAACTATTCATTCGACATTACCGCAATACTGTAGCTTGAGAAAGACAGGCAGGCAAAATAGAAACCATAGAGTAGAACCTTCATGGTTTCTAATTCATCTCTCTATTTAATCTCAAACAGACCGTGCAAAATTACTTTATCACCAGCGGCCATTATAAAAGCAAATTTCCTCTGACACAGTGGGTGGGTTTGGCGGTTCATGTTTCGGAGGATGTATGACTCGACCGTTGCCTCCCGAGCTGGTTGGGGAGTTGCAGTAATGAGACAAGATTTGAAATTGGGGGTAAAAAATATATATGCAGTACCAGTCAAAAGTTTCGACACACCTACTAATTCAAAGGTTTTTCTTTATTTGTAATATTTTCTACATTGTAGAATAATAGAGAAGACATCAAAACTATGAAATAACACATATGGAATCATGTAGTAACCAAAAAAGTGTTAAACATCATCAAAATATATTTATATTTATATTCTTCAAAGTAGCCACCCTTTGCCTTGATGACAGCTTTGCACACTCTTGGCATTCTCTCAACCAGCTTCATGAGGAATGCTTTTCCAACAGTCTTGAAGGAGTTCCCACACATGCTGAGCACTTGTTTTCCTTCACTCTGTGGTCCAACTCATCTTAAACCATCTCAATTGGGTTGAGGTCGGGTGATTGTAGAGGACAGGTCATCTGATGCAGCACTCCATCATTCTCCTCCTTGGTCAAATAGCCCTTACACAGCCTGGAGGTGTGTTTTGGTACATTGTCCTGTTGAAAAACAAATGATATTCCCACTAAGTGCAAACCAGATGGGATGGCGTATCGCTGCAGAATGCTGCGGTAGCCATGCTGGTTAAGTGTGTCTTGAATTCTAAATCAATCACAGACAGTGTCACCAGCAAATCACCCCCACACCATCACACCGCCTCCATGCTTCACGGTGGGAACCACACATGCGGAGATCATCCATTCACCTACTCTGTGTCTCACAAAGACATGGTGGTTGGAACCAGAAATCTCAAATTTGTACTCATCAGACCAAAGGACAGATTTCAACCGGTCTAATGTCCATTGCTCGTGTTTCTTGGCCCAAGCAAGTCTCTTCTTCTTATTGGTGTCCTTTAGTAGTGGTTTCTTTGCAGCAATTCGACCATGAAGGCCTGATTCACGCATTCTCCTCCGAACAGTTGATGTTGAGATGTGTCTTACTTGAACTCTGTGAAGCATATCTTTGGGCTGCAATCTGAGGTGCAGTTAACTTCCTTTCCTGTGGTGGTCCTCATGAGAGCCAGTTTCATCATAGCGCTTGATGGTACTTTGAAGAATCTCAAATATAAAATATATTTTGATTTGTTTATCACTTTTTTGGTTACTACATGATTCCATATGTGTTATTTCATAGTTTTGATGTCTTCACTATTATTCTACAATGTAGAAAATAGTAAAAATAAAGAAAAACCCTTGAATTAGTAGGTGTGTCCAAACTTTTGACTGGTACTGAATATATATTTTTTAAAAGCAGTAGTGATATTTGCTTTTTGTCACTCATATGATCATTAGCAAAATTAATGAGGCTAGCAGATTTCCCTATCCCCTTCTATCCCCTTATATCCTTCCAATCAGCTCCTTGCTCCATTCCCTCTATTCCCTGCTCAGTCAACTGATTCGCCCTCTCCATCACCGCAAGCACTTCCGGTTTTTCCAGTTTCTGCAAAGTGACATGCAGCTAATTCCGATCGACTTGATGAATTCAAACAACTAAAACCCTGACAGTTTAATAAATGCCGTAATCAAAAACGGAAACAAAAGCGGAAAAGCTGCAGAATTTCTCCTCTACCCACCCACTTCTCCTCTTCTCCTCCTCTCTCTCTCTCTCTCCTTGGGAATTGCTCCTTGTCGTTTTTAGGGCCGGGGGGAAACAGCCCCCAGTCATTATCCCGCTTGGCAATTACAGTGAACGTAGGGCGAACGATGCCTCATCTGTTGCCGTCGCCATGCGCTGACGTCGGGATGAAAACAGGGGTGTTTACCGAGAAGGGGGTGCCATTTACCAGGGTAAATATGCATGTTCTGGGCCGGTGAAGGGTTGATGGTTGTGTGGGAGCGGAGTAGGGATCTGATATACGGCCGGATCCAGCGAGAGGGGTGATCAAGGTTGCTTCCATCACTCACTTGGCTAATCTTTTCTGCCCACGGGAAAAACAAATGACGCTCGCTAGAAGCAGCTAACCGAGCCCCGACGACCTGTCTGTGTCACATCTTAATCCTGCTGGGTGCTGTAGAGCCAGTCAGACGTTCTCTTTGAGACATCTGACACGTGATTGATTAATTGATATACAGTCGACTGATGAATGCAATGGCATGGGACTGTTGTGACAATGTGCACTAAAACGAGACATGGATATAACCGGCAGTTAATCCACTTAAGTAAGCAGAGTTAACTTACCTAATGTGCAGTTATCAGGAGTTTACTGTGAAGTATATTGAGACATTTCAGTTGCCTGCCCAAAAAAGTAGAATTCATCATCCAAGGACAAAGATTCTTGGCAGAAATATATGTTCATCCCTGAGAGCCAGGATGTTTTAATGTGTGATAGCGCTAAATTAACAATGACAGCAGACAAGGTCGAGACAGAAGCAAGACATAACATAAGACTTCGGGATAGATTCAAACAGATTCGCGCTATTCGATACCCGCATAGTGGTTGTTTTGGCAGTGTCTGTGGTGGAACTGCGTTAGAGCTGTCAAATCCAAAACCAGCTCCTTGCGTTACCTTATCGTGGACATTGCCATTGGATGCGACGAAACCACACACCTGACTTTATAATCCAACTAATCCCATGCAGCCGCGTCAGAAGTTCAACCACTCGAATGCGTGATGTTCTATTGTCTACACCTCGATTAGACTAAATCCCCACATCCAAATGAACATGAAAACCTGCAATAGCCTACACTTTCTATCCTCGTTTTGAACTTCTAACACGGTAGGGATAATAAGAAAGGAAGTGGTTTGTGACACCGATTTTTCAGCTCATACCGCAGTTACACCTCCCACACAGCCAAAACATTTGTTATGCAGATATCGGCCAACACTCTAATTGAATCTAGGCCTTCATTGAGAAACTGTATGACACAGAAGCCCAGATAGGAGACTTACTAAACATTTCTGGGCACATTCATTCGTTGAGGTTCACTTTATTTTGATGTGTATCTATCTACCTAAACCTGTAACTCCTTAGACTAAGGATGAATACAGCAAGAACCTTGCAGAATAAAATCTGCCTCGAGCCAAATGAGCTCCAAACTAATCTTACAGGGCAAAAACACGCAGCCGTCCTGAATAAAATTAGCGAGTCCATTTTATACCATTGTAGTATTTACTCCTGTATTTTCTAACTAAGCCTTTTGGCCTCCAATAGCCTCAGGCTATATAATATTCCTTAAGTTGTCAATGGAAGTAGAGGAGACAGATACATACACACAGATGCCTGATACATACTATAGGGTCGACTAGAACCTAAGGTGAACGCATAACCAGGCCAGCCCAGTACAGCTTGGCTGTGAATCAGGCAAGAGCCCAACAGCTCAGGCCTCTGTAAATCGGCGCGGTCCTCATCCTTTGAGGGTGTCACCTCAAGCAGCAAGGTGTATTGTGGGTACTGTGCATTCAGGCCGGTATTGCAGCAAAACAGTGTATCGATCCCACCTGGAGGATCGGTACAAGTCAGCAACTTTATCAACAGCGAGCAGGAGAAGGAGAAAAAATGAAATTGCATTTTGATGATGGATGCACCTGTCGGCGGTAGAGAAAAACTAATGCCAACAACATCAGAGGCTAGCAATCTTCCCTCGAACGTCAACGATCATATGTTAATGCTAATCGCCTCTGCATCCAATGCTGCTATGTTATTTATTCATATACACTACAAAAAAAAAAACATCTTCTTACACACAATGTAGATTCAAACATATTGCAGAACTCTTACTAAGTCACTTTTCCTTTGTAACTTCACAGTGCTTTAGTAGAATCAAAAAGCCTCTCCTCTTACTCAATAAGGCTGCAGCACTCTTACTAATTCATACACTTTTCCTACCTACTGGGAAGAACTGGTGAATCAACGTTGTTTCCATGTCATTTCAACAACAAAAAATACCATGTGATGACATTGAATCAATGTGGAAAATGGATTGGATTTGAAAAAAGTCATCAGCATAAGGAAATTTAGTCATTTTTTAATCCAACTTTTAACCTAAATCCAATGACATGGAGAAATGTTTTGTTGATTTCACGTTGAATTCACGTTAGTTGACAAATGAACCAAGTGTAAATCAAAACTAGACGTTGAACTGACGTCTGTGCCTAGTGGGTATGTACAGTACAGTCACAGTGCTTTAGGTGAGCGTTGCAAAGTGGGGCACTAGTGATTGGAATGTAATTCCCTAGATAGAACAGAGAGGAGCGGATAGCAGACTAGGCCTGAACAGAATAACGTATAGCAGCCCTTTCTCCTTTACACTGACACAGCTAATGAGATCCCAGTGAGCTCCTTCATAATGGAAGATCTGGGAGGCCAATTTTCACTAATAATTATATGGTAATCACCTCTCTGCAAAAACCCACTGCACTGAAGACCTTGGGTTCCTTCATTCATTTTATCTCAAAAGTCCTCTCTCCTTTCTCCAACGGAAGAGAGGAGGATGAGGGAGAGAGCGAGAGAGACGGAGAGAGAGAGGTGGAAAGGAGAGAAAATGATAGCCGGCACAAATGAGCGTGGGAGACGGTGCAAATGAGCAAAGGAAGGGCAAAAGAGTGAGCAAAAGTTAGAAAGAGAGAGAGAGAGAAAGAGACAGTGCGGTAGAGTGTGATAGGCTCCACTCCCCCACGTTTCAGCAAGTGATTAATAGGAGAAACCGAGGCCCAAATAAAAACAACAATAAATACCATCCATAAATAAATGATGAACTAAAACAGTTGGTGGTTCGTCTTGATGCAGAGAGAGGGGGAATAGGAGGGGGGAGGAATATGATGGATAGAAAGACAGAGGGGTGGTGGTGATGGTGGTGGAGGAGGGGGGTGGTTAGCTAATGTAGCTTTAATGTAGCCGCTCTCAAATGGATCATTCATCATAATGACGTGGCTCTTCATTTGCAACACAGTATGCTTGCCACAGTCTGTTGGAGGAGACTAGCACACTAGCGGTGGCATTAGCACCACTGCTGGGCTCCACTACTCTAAGGCAGGACGACGAGGTTGGAGGATGCTAATGGGAGCTAAATTGATTTTATCCTAAATCACAGTGTGCATAGTAATTAGGGGGACAGAGGGGGGACAGGGAGAGTCAGTACATATCATAATGGGCTCTCTTGGGGTGTTAAAATAAGTAGTTCACTTACTTAGGCTACACCAGGCAGGCAGTTTCACGTAGGGAGGAAAACAGAGAGAGTTGGAGGAGGTTGAGGGTGGGAGTGTGATGCTGGGCATCAAGAGTGAGGTGGGGAAATGTCATAACAGTGTTATGAGACTCTGGCCAATGTTATCCTCAAACGGCTGGTGTGGTGTGGGTGCAGGCTTTTGTTCCAGTCAAGCAGTAACACTACTGACTTAACTAATATTGTATTAGGCTTCAATAAATAATTTGTTAAAAGGTATGTTACTCTGACAGTCACGTCGGTGACAGTAACTTCGGCCCTTTGCAGAAAGGACTGGCCCGTGACCTTCCTTGCTCTTAAATTACTGATGGGAAGAGAGTGATTACCATTCTACCACAGACTGAATAACATTAATCGGTTGAAAAATGTAATATTTTATGTCAAGGACAAAGACATGGTCACGGATACTGGCCACATGATTGGATGAAAGTAGCCAGGGGGGTATAGGCGAGATGCCCGTTAGAGATGGTTATTTCTACTGCTTTGTTCCTCACACACACTGACACAAACCTACGCACACACATGCACACACACAGGCACGTGCGCACACACACACACACCACAACTCCCTCATTATTATGCATATGATAATCAAATACAAATATCAACCAGCATTTATCATATCCGTTAACAACTACATTATTACTTATATTTAGAACAAAAAAGCAATCAATCATTTGAGATAATTTCCCCCATATGGTATAAACACATTTTATTTTGTGCCATAATTATTGCCCAGTAGGGATTTGTAATGCATTTGGTCTATTCAGAGCAGTCATTACAAATGAACAGTGAATGTGCTCTCTAGTGCACATGGACTCTTATTGATGAGTCAATAAGAAAGCACCCTCAGCGTGTCGGCAACAATCAGATGCATCTGGTTTTCAGAGGAAATGGAAGAGAGCCTGTGATGCGACTTCCGCTTTTGGACGTTAAGCAGTATTTATGTGTTAACAAGGCGACGCGCCATCTTAACTCCTCCTCCACATTTGCTGGATTGGTTCAACAGTGCAGAAGAGAACCTCCCCCAACAGTTTTTTTTCTCATCAGGACCAGAAAGAAGGGAACGCCGCTCAGGTGTTTGTTTTACGCCTACTACTTTAGGTTAATAAGAAAGAGAGAGAGAGACAAAGATGGTGCTCTCAGAGACAGGTAAAGAGAGAGAGAGGAGGGAGAGAAAGAGAGGGAGGGAGAGAGAGAGAGAGAGAGAGAGAGAGAGAGAGAGAGAGAGAGAGAGAGAGAGAGAGAGAGAGAGAGAGAGAGATATGAGCGAGAAATAGAATGAGAAGGAGAAGGGTAAAGGAGAGAGAGAGAGAGAGAGAGAGAGAGAGAGAGAGAGAGAGAGAGAGAGAGAGAGAGAGAGAGAGTGAGAGAGAGAGAAACAAACAAAAGGCAAGAGACCTCCAGGGAGCACGTTGGTCACACAGCCTTCGCACGTGTTCAGCTGGACCACTGGACCGTGACAGAGTGGCACTGGGGAGGCTAACGACCACAAATAGAGATCACTAGGCTCTCGCCCCAAACCAGGACAAAACCTCTGACACGCAGAACACACATATTAATTTCGAAACACAAACAAATAACGTCACATGTACACCTTTTTTATTGAATGAACAGTACACAGATGGTTTGGAGAGCAAAAAACAACAACACATAGACATATAGTACATAACATACACACAAACCACAGGGGGCATAGAGTGTAAGACAGAAAACACACACTAGCCTTTCAGCATCTTGTTTCTCTGCCATGTGTCTTCCCTGCACCACTCCCTGTCTTATTATGGTGCCTCTCCACTATTTGCATGCATCTTCTATGGCGGTGCATCCTAAATGAACATAAGCAAGCATCCTTAATTGACCAGCTCGTTAGTCCAAGTGATAATTGGCCATGGACCATCAACCTCTGTAAACGAGGTAGCACCCTCCAGGCTCGTTAGTTTGGGCTGGGCCATTACACCCTGGTGTGTGTGTGTGTGTGTTTGTGAGTGTGTGTGTGTGTGTGTGTATGTGTGTGCGTGCGAATATCAATACATTAGATTATGGGTTGTGCCGGAATGTAAATGAACCATAGAAAAGCACACAGCATCTCACAACATTCTGTGAAGTTGGAGGGCAGGCGAATCATGCTATGGAACTGTTAGAGAACTTTTCTGTCATGTAGGTGTAACCTGTATTGCTATTACCCTCTGACCTTAGCATCAGTGCGTGTTTTGTGTCGTGAGTGTCGTGTGTCTATTGTGTGTCATGTTGTATCTGTCTAGCAGAGGCAAGAAAGTCATGTACAGGAGGAACTGTATGTTGTTGTAATTAGAGTGGTGTGTATGTGTGTGTTAGAGGTGGCATGTGTTTCACAGCTACAGTACTGTATGTAAGCTTCACATGTGAAATCACATTTCCACGTGTTAAATAGTAGTTTTCACATGTTGAGCTTAACTCATGTTCACATGTGGAATAGCAAGTTCACATGTGAAAATCAATCATGTCAAAATCTAATTTGCAGTTTCACAAGTAAAAAAAACTCCACATGTGAAAATATCACTTTCACATACAGAATTGCATTTTCACATGTAAAAAACAATTACATGTAAAAATTACATTTGCAGTTTCACATGTAAGAAAACTCCACGTGAAAATCTAACTTTCACATGTGGAATTGCAAGTTCACATGTACGAAACATTCACATGAAAATCTAACTTTCACATATGGAATTGCAAGTTCACATGTGATGGTGAATTAGTGTTATTCTCCTCATTTGTGAAAAGGTGGTGTTAACATGTTGCAGTAGCAATGTTTCCACATATGGAATTGCCATTCTGTAAAAAGGTAACTTAGCCTACCCGAGTATAATAATTCAAGTGTGAGCCATCCATTCAGAGTTTTACTGCTGCAGGGTCACGCCTCTCTTCTTTACAAGTTGGTCAGTGACTGTTGGAAGGAGCCCAGTGAAAAGAACAGAGAAGCTAGCTGTCACGGTTTCGGCCGAGGCTGCCTCTCTTCCTTGCTCGGGCAGGCTTCGGCGTTCGTCGTCTCCGGAATACTAGCTGCCACCGTTGCATGTTTCTATGTTCGTTTGCTTTTGTCTGATTGTTGTTACACCTGTTATCGTTTAGTGTAATTAGTGTCCTATAAGTTCTCGTTGTGTTTGTCTAGTGTTGTGTGTGATTGTTTTCACTGTCGTGCGCTTAGCTTTTGTATGTACAGTTTGCTCGGTTGAGCTGCTCTCCATTCTGTGGTTTTGGAGTATTTTGTCGCACGTATTTTGTGCGCCCGCTTTGTTTCGCCTGTGTGCGGAGTTTCTCGCCTCAGGGCACTTGTTTTCGTGCTGTGTTTTGTTGCCAAACAACTAAAGTCTTTTGGACTTACTTTGTGCGTCCTGCGCCTGATTCCACCACCACACCCACCTACAGCTACACTGACACTAGCACTCAGTGTCTGTATAAAAGACACCTGGGAGCCAGAAATCTTTCTGATTGAGAGGGGGTCAAATACTTATTTCCCTCATTAAAATGCAAATCAATTTATAACATTTTTGACATGCGTTTTTCTGGATTTTTTTGTTGTTATTCTGTCTCTCACAGTTCAAATAAACCTACCATTAAAATGATAGACTGATCATTTCTTTGTCAGTGGGCAAACGTACAAAATCAGCAGGGGATCAAATACTTTTTTCCCTCACTGTACATCCTAATTTAAAGCCCCTCCCTCTGGGGTTCCCCACCATTATCTTCAGTTTCCCGCTCTCTACCGCTCCGCCCACTCCCTTCGTCTATGATAGCGGCTCAATTTGACTGTCATTCAGTTTAGAAACAATATTTTTACAATCAATCACACCCTTGTCATGTAAAACACTCATGTTCAGTTTAAACTCTGTTCAACCCCGGCTCTCCCGGGCTTGACCTGAAGATTGATTGTTGGACATGACAGGTCCATACTTAATCTTTCAAACATACACAAACCCCACCCCATCATGCTGTAATCATAAGAATATAAGAAGATAGCCAAGGAGAGACAAAGGGTTTAGCCTGAACTCTGTTCAACCCTGGCTCGTTCCAGGGATATGCCTAAGGAGAGCCACAGGGTCATAGTCTGGTTGCAGTCACAGATAACATAAGACAACTGTAGAATTTGACCCAATGACAGGTCAGATGCCCATTTTACACACACACAAACCTAGTGAGAGGAATTCACTAAGTTCTTGCCTAGCAACAGTAATGTACCAATGTTTAATTATGACTCCTTGTTTGTCATGTGTGTAATTAACTTTGGTTATCCAATAGTTTACTAAAGAATCTTCCTCACCAGCCACCCTAGTCATAGACTGTTCTCTCTGCTACCGCACGGCAAGCGGTACCGGAGCGCCAAGTCTAGGTCCAAAAGGCTTCTTAACAGCTTCTACCCCCAAGCCGTAAGACTCCTGAACAGGTAATCAAATGGCTACCCGGACTATTTGCATTGTGTACATGTAGCTGCTGCTACCCTCTGTTTACTATCTATGCATAGTCACTTTAACTATACCTACATGTACATATTACCACAATTACCTTGACTAACCGGTGCCCCCGCACATTGACTCTGTGCCGGTACCCCCTGTATATAGCCTCGCTACTGTTATATTTACAGTTATTTCACTGCTTTTATTTTTTGTACTTATCTATTGTTTACTTAACACTTATTTCTCTTAAAACGGAATTGTTGGTTAGGTCTTGTAAGTAAGCATTTCACTGTAAGGTCTATACATGTTGTATTTGGCGCATCTGACAAAGAAAATGTGATTTGATTTGAAAATTAGCGCTGTCAGAGTTAGTCAGTAAACTCAAGTAAACTTTTTTTTAATGTAGTATTATTATTTTTTATATCGCATTGTCTGAAAGCATTCAAAATACACTAAAAACATCCAAAATATATAATCTGTACAGCTAAAAACAACAATGCAATGTCAAAACAAGTTCACTTTGAGGTTAAAGAAAGTGTGTTGATCAATTTCTCTGATTTTGCTAAACGTTACTTTGGATAAAATCACAATGGCAATATTCTTGTAATTATTTTAATATAAAAAAATCCTAAATTACAGCTCAATTTGAGAAAATTATGAATTTGCTATTAATCGTGATTAATTAATCACAGCAAGTTACATTTTTCACGGGTTCAGTCGTGTTTCTTTTTAAGGTATTAGTAATATCCTGTATGTATGCTGTTGAATACTGCTGTAGGTACCGTTCAATGTGTGTGTGTGTGTGTAAGGAGAAAGAGAGAGAGACAGAGAGAGAGACAGAGAGAGAGACAGAGAGAGAGACAGAGAGAGAGACAGAGAGAGAGAGAACAGCAGCTAAATCCGAAGGGGGATGTTGGCGGTAACGGTAGCGACAGAGGTGTTGACTGAGGCCCAAGGCTGGCTGACACCTGACATGTTTAATCTCCAGACCCGTCACGTCCCTCCTGCACGCCATCCCTCCTCGCCACCTCCACATTCCCCACCACAGGAATAAAAATGACATTGTGTCGAGATGAGAGGAATTATCCCAAAACCAGAGGCACCAACATATAAAAAACAGAAACAAAATTAGAGTCTCGAAAGCAGTCGTCTTTTCCCCTGTCAGATCTAGCTGTATCACTGATGCAAAGGCGAACCCAAATCCATTACAAGCCAATTATAGTTATAAGATGTACTGGGCACAGGGCTAGATCTGGCCGCTCGCCTGTGAACCGTGCTGCTTAATCCACAAAGAGGAACTAATAGGAAATGTGAAAATAGAATCCACACTTGAGTTACTTTGGAGGGATTTAGGCCGGATTAATGAACTGCCATCTTCACTGTCAACATGCTGGGGAGCACAATCCCTTACCAGCCTCTGTCTGTCACTCAGATACACACACGCATACAGGGGTGTGCACGCAGGCACACACATAAGGAGAGAGAATGCTAAAATGACTTTCTTACCTAAATCAGTGCAGATTGGTGGTGGCACAGGTCCACGGCACACCAAAGAGAATAGAGGAGATACAAAACAATAAGCTATGTCCATCAAGCCAAACATCAAGCCAATCATCAAGCCAAACATCAAGCCAAACATCAAGCCAAACATCAAGCCAAACATCAAGCCAAACATCAATCCAAACATCAAGCCAAACATCAAGCCAATCATCAAGCCAATCATCAAGCCAAACATCAAGCCAATCATCAAGCCAAACATCAAGCCAATCATCAAGCCAAACATCAAGCCAAACATCAAGCCAAACATTTTTTTTTTATATCAAACCACAAATGTTCCCTTATTTCAGTGAGAGCTTGGTAATAAACTAAAAGCCATACACCAAACATAAAATACAACATACACATGATGTAAAACATACACATGATGTAAAACATACACATGATGTAAAACATACACATGATGTAAAACATACACATGATGTAAAACATACACATGATGTAAAACATACACATGATGTAAAACATACACATGATGTAAAACATACACATGATGTAAAACATACACATTATGTAAAACATACACATTTGGATTTTCTCTCTCACATACTGTACACCCCCCCCCCTCCCCCCCAAGGCAAAAACTGGTTGAATCCACTTCATTTCAACCAAAACATGTAATGTGGTGACGTTGAATCAACGTGGAAAACTGTTTGGATTTGCAAAAAATCATCAACGTAAGGGAATTCCGTCTTTTTTTCACCCAACCTTTAACCTAAATCCAATGACATGGTGAAATGTCACACTGTCACAGTCACACTCCACAGGGTTACAGACAGACAGACAGAGGTCAGGACTGGATGGGAGGGGAGGGGAGGAGAAGAAGTAGAGCGGAGGAAGTGATAGGGAAGGCAAGAGAGAGGAAGGGAGGAATTGGTTGAGGAATGAGAGACTGAGTTAAAGAGAGAGGAAGGGAGGAATAGGTTGAAGAATGAGAGACAGTTAAAGAGAGAGGCAGAGAGAGAGAGATAGAAAGAGAGAGAGAGAACAAGAGAGAGACAGTCTGCACATAGTCTGCCACTTTAGACTATTGGGATGCACCCAGAGGAGACCATTACCACACTGGCAGAGCAGAGGGCAAATCCCAGAACCAAAATGGATTCCTAGCTGTGTTAATGCATGTGATGGATAGAGGAAGGGAAGCAGGGAGATACGGATGGCTAGAATGGATCAGGCTACCATTTACAGTGAGGGAAAAAAGTACTTCATCCCCTGCTGATTTTGTACGTTTGCCCACTGACAAAGAAATGATCAGTCTATAATTTTAATGGTAGGTTTATTTGAACAGTGAGAGACAGAATAACAACAACAAAATCCAGAAAAACGCATGTCAAAAATGTTATAAATTGATTTGCATTTTAATGAGGGAAATAAGTATTTGACCCCCTCTCAATCAGAAAGATTTCTGGCTCCCAGGTGTCTTTTATACAGGTAATGAGCTGAGATTAGGAGCACACTCTTAAAGGGAGTGCTCCTAATCTCAGTTTGTTACCTGTATAAAAGACACCTGTCCACAGAAGCAATCAATCAATCAGATTCCAAACTCTCCACCATGGCCAAGACCAAAGAGCTCTCCAAGGATGTCAGGGACAAGATTGTAGACCTACACAAGGCTGGAATGGGCTACAAGACCATCGCCAAGTAGCTTGGTGAGAAGGTGACAACAGTTGGTGCGATTATTCGCACATGGAAGAAACACAAAATAACTTTCAATCTCCCTCGTCCTGGGGCTCCATGTAAGATCTCATGAGAACGGTGAGGAATCATCCCAGAACTACACGGGAGGATCTTGTCAATGATCTCAAGGCAGCTGGAATCATAGTCACCAAGAAAACAATTGGTAACACACTACGCCGTGAAGGACTGAAATCCTGCAGCGCCCGCAAGGTCCCCCTGCTCAAGAAAGCACATATACAGGCCCGTCTGAAGTTTGCCAATGAACATCTGAATGATTCAGAGGAGAACTGGGTGAAAGTGTTGTGGTCAGATGAGACCAAAATCGAGCTCTTTGGCATCAACTCAACTCGCCGTGTTTGGAGGAGGAATGCTGCCTATGACCCCAAGAACACCATCCCCACCTTTCTGCTAAGGGGACAGGACAACTTCACCGCATCAAAGGGACGATGGACGGGGCCATGTACCGTCAAATCTTAGGTGAGAACCTCCTTCCCTCAGCCAGGGCATTGAAAATGGGTCGTGGATGGGTATTCCAGCATGACATTGACTCAAAACACACGGCCAAGGCAACAAAGGAGTGGCTCAAGAAGAAGCACATTAAGGTCCTGGAGTGGCCTAGCCAGTCTCCAGACCTTAATCCCATAGAAAATCTGTGGAGGGAGCTGAAGGTTCGAGTTGCCAAACGTCAGCCTCAAAACCTTAATCACTTGGAGAAGATCTGCAAAGAGGAGTGGGACACAATCCCTCCTGAGATGTGTGCAAACCTGGTGGCCAACTACAAGAAACGTCTGACCTCTGTGATTGCCAACAAGGGTTTTGCCACCAAGTACTAAGTCATGTTTTGCAGAGGGGTCAAATACTTATTTCCCTCATTAAAATGCAAATCAATTTATAACATTTTTGACATGCGTTTTTCTGGATTTTGTTGTTGTTATTCTGTCTCTCACTGTTCAAATAAACCTACCATTAAAATTATAGACTGATCATGTCTTTGTCAGTGTGCAAACGTACAAAATCAGCAGGGGATCAAATACTTTTTTCCCTCACTGTACATTCACCCAAGGTCCACTGTCAGACAGATTTGAATGTATGGAATATAATATAGAGATGCGGTAGCATCTCCAAAGGCCAATATACTGTATATTTATATACACTGAGTGTACAAAACATTAGGAACAGCCTCAATTCGTTGGGCATGGACTACAATGTGTCGAAAGCATTCCACAGGGATGCTGGCACATGTTGACTACAATGCTTCCAACAGTTGTGTCAAGTTGGCTAGATGTCCTTTGGGTGGTGGACCATTCTTGATACACACAGGAAACTGTTGAGCGTGAAAAACCCAGCTGCGTTACAGTTCTTGACACACTCAAACCGGTGCGCCTGGCATCTATTACCATACCCTGTTCAAAGGCACATACATCTTTTGTCCATCAATAAGGGATCATAGCTTTCACCTGGATTCACCTGGTCAGTCTATGTTATGGAAATAGCATGTTTTGTACACAGTGTATATGGACTATATATTACCATACAAAGATCTAAAGTAGAGAAAGAAATCAGATTTTCAGATACTGGTATGAATGTAGATATGCTAAATGCCTAGACTATAATTGGCATACAAAGGAACTTTCTCTAGACTCATAGAAACCCATTCATAGACCCGACTTATAGAATCCCATTCATAGACCCGACTTATAGAAACCCATTCATAGACCCGACTTATAGAAACCCATTCATAGACCCGACTTATAGAAACCCATTCATAGACCCGACAGTATTACAGTATATTCTGATTTTCCAGGTACAGTGTATAACCCCATGGTGAAAAACAAGTGATTACAAGCTCCATCCCTGTCAGTCTCTCCTCCTCCTCCTCCTCCTCCTCTCTCCATCTTTCCTCTCCTCCCCCACAGTCAGTCTCTCTGCTCCTCCACTCAGTCTCCTCAGTCTCTCCCTCCTCACCATCAATCTCTCTTCTACTACTCCCTCTCTCTGTCTCCCCTCTCCCTCTATTTCATACCCTCTACCCACACACCTCTCCTCCCCATCTCAATCTCTCCACCCCACCATCTCTCCTTCCCAACCAACTCTCCTCTCCTCCCCTCCAACAATATCTCTGCTGATCCCTCTCTCCTCTCTTCCTCCTCTGGTGGGGTTGTAGGGGTAGTATGGTTGAGTGAGTGGGCGTGCGGCCAGCCCTCTTGCCCTCTACTCTAACTGTTCTGCCTGTTTGCCTTTCATTTGTAGCACTCCATCTAGCACAGGGAACACAGCCCAGCTTCACTTCAATTATCCTGTAAATCCATCACCACTTCCTAACCGTCTAACGTATGCTACGTAAGGGGTGGTTTGCGCAAGTGCATTTGTGTGTGTGTATGCTTTCATGTGTCTATGGACATGTGTACTTATGTCCTCATGTCTGTCATCCCTCCAGGCTTTCACTCCACCTTCTGTGTGTGTTCCCTACCATCCTGTCCAGTACTACAACTCTATCACAGTAATAAGACATGTCTGGTGATAATCCAGCAACAGAAACAAGACACAATGCCTACTGCATGCACATGACACACATTGCTACATACTCGCACCTGCTATCGATTTTCCACTAGATATGATCCGTTTTTCCCTTTAACTGTCACATTTTATGTTCTCAGACACAATACGGATCTAATAAAACTGAATCTCAGCTCCAGAGCTAGCGGCCAGTACCTAGCGGTTAGCGTCCAGGCTAACTCTAATGTATTAGGCCAGAATTGCTCTTAGGACAATCCACTGCATCAGGGTTGAGAGGTAGAACAGAGAGAGAGAGAGAGAGAGAGAGAGAGAGAGAGAGAGAGAGAGAGAGAGAGAGAGAGAGAGAGAGAGAGAGAGAGAGAGAGAGAGAGAGAGAGAGAGAGAGAGAGAGAGAGAGAGAGAGAGAGAGAGAGAGAGAGAGAGAGAGAGAGAGAGAGAGAGAGAGAGAGAGAGAGAGAGAGAGAGAGAGAGAGAGAGAGAGAGAGAGAGAGAGAGGATATTTTCCCTTTCTAACAAAGACAAGTGACTGAGGTTCCTCCCTAAATGAAGCTGGATGTGGCAACAGACAGTGCAGCAGTTTACCCAGAGTCTTCTTGCATTGTTAAGAGGAACTTAACTTCCCTCTCTGGGAAGCAAATTAAACTGCACTCAAGTCAATAAGGCTGATTTTAGAAGCTGTGTGAGGGAGGTTGCCGTGGGGAGACGTACTCTCACAAAGTTTCAAAGTCTACCTTACATATTCTATCAAATCAAATTGTATTGGTCACATGCTTTGTAAACTACTGGTGTAGACTAACAGTGAAATGCTTACTTACGGGTCCTCCCAACAATGCACAGAGAAAGAGAATAGAGAGATAATAGAAAAGTAATAACACATAATAATAAAAGTAATAATAGATACACAATGAGTAACGAGGGTACCAGTACCGAGTCGATGTGCAGGTGTATGAGGTAATTGAGGTAGATATACACATATAACTATGAATAAAGTAACAGATAGTACACAGTAGCAGCAGCATATGTGATGAGTCAAAAAAGTTAGTTAAAAAAGGGTCAATGCAGATAGTCCGGGTAGCTATTTGGTTAACAATTTAACTAACTATTTAGCAGTCTTATGGTTTGGGTGTAGAAGCTGTTCAGGGTCCTGTTGGTTCCAGACTTGGTGCTTCTAGAACAATGTTTCACATAGTCTCACAGTCTGTCTTGTAAAGTCTAGGAGAGTCTAGCACAGTCTAATGTAGTCTCACACAATCTCTCACAGTCTAATATAGTGTCACACAGTCTCTCACAGTCTAATATAGTGTCACACAGTCTCTCACAGTCTAATATAGCGTCACACAGTCTCTCACAGTCTAATATAGTGTCACACAGTCTCTCACAGTCTAATATATTATCACACAGTCTCTCACAGTCTAATATAGTGTCACACAGTCTCTCACAGTCTAATATAGCGTCACACAGTCTCTCACAGTCTAATATAGTGTTACACAGTCTCTCACAGTCTAATATATTATCACACAGTCTCTCACAGTCTAATATAGTGTCACACAGTCTCTCACAGTCTTAATATAGCATCACACTGTCACGCCCTGACTTATGGGACTCTAGTATGTTGAGTCAGGGTGTGGAGATCTATGTTGTTATTTCTATGTTTACTTTCTTGGTGTTGTATTTCTATGTTTGGCCGGGTGTGATTCCCAATCAGAGGCAGCTGTCGCTCGTTGTCTCTGATTGGGGATCATACTTAAGTAGCCTGTGGGCAATCAGTTGTTGTGGGATCTTGTTCCGTGTATAGGCTTGTATTGTGTTTAGCCTGAGGACTTCACTTTACGTTGTTTTGTTGTTTTGTTCGTGTGTTTATTTTGTTTAATTAAACATGTATGCATTTCACGCTGCGCCTTGGTCTGACCCGTCCTTCAACGTCCGTGACACACACAGTCTCTCACAGTCTAATATAGAGTCACACAGTCTCTCACATTCTAATATAGCGTCACACAGTCTCTCACGGTCTAATATAGCATCACACAGTCTCTCACAGTCTAATATAGCGTCACACAGTCTCTCACGGTCTAATATAGCATCACACAGTCTCTCACAGTCTAATATAGCGTCACACAGTCTCGCACAGTCTAATATATTATCACACAGTCTCTCACAGTCTAATATAGCGTCACACAGTCTCTCACAGTCTAATATATTATCACACAGTCTCTCACAGTCTAATATAGCGTCACACAGTCTCTCACAGTCTAATATAGCATCACACAGTCTCTCACAGTCTAATATAGCATCACACAGTCTCTCACAGTCTAATATAGCGTCACACATTCTCTCACAGTCTAATATAGCATCACACAGTCTCTCACAGTCTAATATAGCGTCGCACAGTCTCTCACAGTCTAATATAGTGTCACACAGTCTCTCACAGTCTAACATAGTATCAAAGTCTGACGGTCTAACAGAGTCTGACACAGTGTAACACAGTCTAATACAGTCTAATACAGACTCACAATAACATTTGAGACTGGGACAAGGAGGGGGTTATAATTATGGCAGAGGGACGATAGTCAAACAACCAACAGGCCGATCTGTTTGGGTATTAGAGTAGCATCAAGCTAAAGCCAGATTGATGTAGTCATTACCGTGCCTGGCGAGCAGGGGAGGGGGACGTGACAGGGAAAAAAGACAATCTCTTTAATCTTGATAAAATATCATGTACTTAGAGTGAGATAAAGAGATATCTCAGTTACCAGATAACATTCCGGGGGCGAACCGCACATATGCTCTGTCTCGAGCTATTAAAGTTGTAAGAGTTGCTTACTAAAACAGTAAATGAAGACAAAATGTTGGCACATTTGGTGTTGGGAACATCAGGTAAACTGGACGGAATATTCTCTCAATTATCACCCCCCCCCACCCCACCCCCCCGCAAGGCATTCTGAGGATGCATCACTCTTATGTCTTATCACTGAAGTTGTCTGACGTTTCCCTCGGAAAGTAGATAAATATGAAATATGAGAGCTTTCAGTACTGCTTAGGCCGGCAAAATAAGCCAATTAGTTACGGCAGGCGGCAGTCAAATGGAGATTATTCTACATGAGGCTTGTAACGAGGGCCGCCGAGGACAAGCATCCGACAGCTCGTTAAAATAATCCTCAGGGTCTGCTGCGAGGGGATTGAGCCGTGTGTGTGTGACCTGCTTATGTCCTCCACACCATAGGACACACTCATCATAGACGTCATACACACACACCACAGGGGGTTGGTGGCACCTTAATTGGGGAGGACGGGCTCGTGGTAATGGCAGGAGAGGAATGAGAGGAATGGTATCATATACATCAAACACATGGTTTCCATGTGTTTGATGCCATTCCATTTACTCTGTTTCAGCCATTATTATGAGCTGTCCTACCCTCAGCAGCCTCCACTGACACACACACACACACACACACACACACACACACTGATGAGGATGATACATGGAAGCTTGGCGTGAGAGGCCTGGTTTACCGGACAGCTGAGAACACCCACACACACAGTTCAGTTTGTGTGTGTGTGTGTGTGTGTGTGTTTTGTTGTGGGTAGGTGGTACTAATGGGACAGTGGATCGTGGAGTGGACAGCAGAGAGTGACTTTGACATAGCTAAGACCACCCACACAAAAAACACACAGACACATCCTTTCAACACTCACCCCTAGGCCCACTCATAGTGAAATATAAACACTGTGTATTTTGAGCATATTGGGACTTTACTTCCCACCGCTCTCCATCTCAGCCTCCTCCTCCCTCTCTCAGCCCTTCTCTCTCCCTCTCCACCTCTATCTCTGTCCTTACATTACCCTACTCATCTCTCTCCCTCTATCTCTGTCCTTACATTACCCTACTCCTCTCACTCCCTCTCCACCTCTATCTCTGTCGTTACATTACCCTACTCCTCTCACTCCCTCTCCACCTCTATCTCTGTCGTTACATTACCCTACTCCTCTCACTCCCTCTCCACCTCTATCTCTGTCCTTACATTACCCTACTCCTCTCTCTCCCTCTACTCCCCTTCTACCCCCTTCTCCATTTCCCTCCATCCCAAATCCTCCTTTTTCTCCCTCCATTCCTCCTTTTTCTCCCTCCATTCCTCCTCTCTCTCCTTCCATCCCTCGTCTCTTTCTCTCCCTTCATCTTCTCTAGTCATCAAAGAGTCAGTGTCGGGTCTTCTGCCAATCTCATATCACAGAGCAGTCTCATGGGAGACACTCTCAAACTGTCTGATGAATATCAAAGGAAGACAATATATCAGAAAACAGTATGATTTAACTGGCCTATGCCCATGACCAAATATGTCCAAGTCTCATTGGGGTTTATGTGTAATGTATTTTCTAATGGCCGTACACAGATAGGAGCTGGGGTTTATGGGTAATGTAGTTTCCTATAATGTACAGAGTAAGGATCGAGGCTCTTTGTTATCTACTGTCCAGACTGCAATTTATTCTTCCATCTTTGTTTCCCAGCCATAACAAACAGAGTTCTATAAATCACCCCGCAGAGCCATTCCTGACCTCTCTGGGCTCGCTGTGATTTTCCTTTTCACGACGCCTCTCTCTCTCTCTCTCTCTTTCTCTCTCTCTCTCTCTCTCCGCCAGCCGTACACCACCTATGTCATGTTGGCACAATTCACAAATCGTTCCACAACTCAGCATAATAGCAACTTTAATACCCTCTCCCAGCACAGAACACTCACTTCCTGTGTATTGTTACATGGACAAACATCTCCTGTGTAGAAAAAAGTTTCCTCCAACTGGGTCTGTCTTTGTACAATAGGGATGATGACTAGGCAATATGTTCATCACACACAGCTTTGAGATGTTCAGGTCCATCGCCATCATGTTAAATTGAGTTGGGGTCATCTAGTCTGTGCCTGTGCAATATAATGGGGAAGCATTTCTCCATGCACTAAACAGAAAGAGGCATCTGGAGGCCTAAAGAGGCCGTTTCCTCCTATTCATCAGAAGCCCACTTCCACTCAATTCAAGATGAAATTGCAGAAAAACACTTTTTTCCTCCCGGATCGAGAGGTTTATTCCTTCTTCTGTAGAAGGAGAATCTAATTTTTGTGAACCATTTGTGAGAATTTGTTTTTCCCTCCTCCCTGTTTTACCGGAGTAAAGTCACTTGAATCCCCGTGCTTTGAAATGCAATTACCACATGCAGCAGGCTGCGTTACCGCGCTCCCAACAAATGAGAGTGAGAAGAGACAAGCACAATGGTAATCTATACTCTGAAAGAGGGGAGAGAAACACAACAAACAGAGAGGGAGGAGAAGGGAGAGAGGGAGGGATAGAAGTGTAAAAAGGAGAGAGAGAAAGGGGAGGCAGAAGGTAGAGAAAGATAGAGGAGGTAGAGGTAGAGAGAGGTTAGACAAAGGAAGAAGGGACACAAAAGGAGAGAGAGGTGAGAGAAAGAGCAAACAAAATA